>NW_017971518.1:0-159751 GCF_001883845.1 Diplodia corticola
AATGGGAATCGGTTTGCGTTTTTGGGGAATGGGTTTGCGGTGAGGGAGGGGGATGATGGGAGGGATGGGACGGGTTATTTGGGGTTGCTGGGGGGTGTGGATAGGCAGCCGGTGTATGGGGAGGAGTTGGTGGAGAAGTTGGCGGGGTGGAAGATGGGTGGTGGGGAGGCGGTGGGGACCGGGGGGGGGAGTGAGGTGGGCTGAGTGGGGGTGGTGGTGGTGGTTGGGCTGAGGAGGAGATGGATGGGTGGACCGGGGCGGTTTGTGTGGGACTTTTCTGTGGTCGCTTTCCGGTCGAATGACTTCTAGACTGTGTTCGGTAGCGTATGGTAAACCCGTTCTTTTGAGAGGACATGGTACGCGGAGGGCTAAGTTTGGATTTCAGATGACTATTCGGATAAGGTGTGGAAGTATAAAGTCATATTAAATACACTGTGGCTACGCATTATATGCGGCTTCCGATCCTAGAGAATTCGATGGACAGTAAAAGCATGTGTCCAACAGTATACATGTAGTCTGTACATATGCAGCCAGACGATGGAACATTACGCTCTGCAAAGACACGGCCCCTGATTCGAGTCTGAAACCCCTAGCAAGTCCATTGAGACATAGAATTCAGCTATCTATCTACGTAGAGCGCAATCTCCACAGTGTGACAGAGTTGGGCTGACAACACTGTTACTGCTCATATCAAACATGACCCATTGGAGCATCAATTCATAAATGAACACCTACTCAGATTGCGAGCAACCCGCCATCCACAGTGACGATTTTGCTGGTCACGTAACCTGTCTTGACCATCCACAACACCGTCTCCGCGATCTCTTCAGGACGACCGAGGCGTCCGACAGGGAGTCCTGAGTCGGTTAGCGGATTTTCCTCATCGCGATATCTCAGGAGACGACATGGGACCTACTCTTTGCCAGTTGTTCATTAGATGCAGGAAGCATGGCGGCAGCCTGGATAAGTGCGGGCGCGACACCATTGACTGTGATGCCCTTCGCAGCGTAAGCTCCGGCAAGCCAGTGGACCAACCCATGTAGCGCTGATTTCGAAGAGCTAAACAAAGAGGGATTCAGCATTGCATTATCGATGGATGTCGGAGGCGAGATCATGTGGTGCTTACGCATAGTGTGGCCCGAGCACCCCTCCGTTGAGGCCGGCAACGCTGGAGCAGAAGATGACACGTCCCCAGCCAGCCTTCTCCATATCAGGAAGGCAGAGTTGTGTGAGGAGGAAGGCGGAGCCGCAGTTGGAGCGCCAGGTCAGTTCAAAGTCCTCGATGGAGATGTCGGAAGCAGAACGCAGGCCGGGCTTTGACAGTGCGCTGCCGGCGTTGTTGAAGAGAATCTTAGGGGAGCCGAGAGATGAGGATACGGAGGAATAGAGTTTTCGAGCCTAAGAGATATCTCAGCACTACCGAAGAGCGCATTCAAAATAGATGTATAATTCAATGCTAACAGCTGATCAGAGATTGATTCGATAAAAATAACAACAGCATTAGGAAACGTGGCCCACATACTTCATCATAAATGCTCAGGTCTGCTTGAAGCGCTTGGACGTTGACGCCTTTGGCCTTTAGCTGATCAACGAGAGCGTTGGCAGCGTCAGAGTTGGTGTGATAGTGGACGGCAATGGAGCAGCCCATGTCGGCAAGAGCCAGACATGTTGCTTTGCCAATACCACCGCTTGCGCCGGTGACAAGAGCAAGTTGGGAGCTCAGATCAGTGGTAAGGGCCGACATATCTGGTGTTGTGTAGGCGTTGGATAAAAGTCAGTGTTGCGAGCTTGTATCTCACCCAGGCCGGAGTTAAGGACCGGACCAAACCGGCCACCACTTTTTCCTCTTGCCGAAGCCCGGTGCCCCACCGCTCCTCCCCACAATTGACAATATCGAACGGCACTCACGAAGCTGACGCGGCTGTGCACACTTGCAGTCTTGATACTACCTGCCTGCCGGAGTTACGGACATGTCAGCCCGTCTTGGTTCCGTGCTCAAGGTAAGGATGCAAGCGTGACGGAAAGCCGTGTCTAGTGATTTCTGCTGACGGCGCCGCGGCGCTTCGCCATGACTCCGCCGCGGCACGCGGGGCTTGTCCGTCCCAACTTGCGGCCTCGGTCCGCTTCCGATGAACTGTTCCCATCTCAAAGCACGACTGTGTGCTCGAGTTTTACTTTCCTCGAATCTTCTCTTTGACTGCTCCTACTCCTTGCCAAATCTCCCTACTACGTGCCTGCGCTTTTGAACCGCAACGGACAATTTTACTGAGCAGTGACAGCTTCTCCGACACCCCGCCGGCATCTCAACCCGTACTCAACAATCCCCACCCGGAGGACGCCAAAGATCCCCGAACAGCAATCTTTTGCTCCGCTCAATCGCCAATATGTCTGTCTCGGACGCACCTGTCAGCAACGCCGAGGCTGCCACGCCAGCCCCCATCCGCGTCCGCGCCCAAGACGCCGAGAAGTTCGTCCAAGACGTGCTTGTCGGGAATGGCGTGACGCCCGAGAACGCCGCCATTGTTGCCAAGTGCCTCGTCGCGGCCGATCTTCGCGGTGTCGACACGCACGGCATCAACCGCGTCCCCTCGTACATGGAACGCATCCGGCAAGGAGTCCTCGACGCGAAAGCGTCGCCGACGCTGCAGCAAATCACGCCCGTGGTCGCGCAGGTCGACGGCCAGAACGGGTTCGGGTTCGTGGCGGCGCGGCTCGGGATGGAGGCCGCGATCCGGATGGCGCAGGAGTTCGGCATCGGCATGGTGAGCGTCAAGCACTCGAATCACTTTGGGATGTCGGCATGGGTGGTGCAGCAGGCGCTGGACGCGGGCCTCATGTCGCTCGTCTTCACCAACTCGTCGCCGGCGCTGCCGGCCTGGGGCGGGCGCGAGAAGCTCATGGGCGTGTCCCCCTTGGCGTGCGGCGCGCCGGCTGGGCGGTCGAAGCCTTTTATCCTCGACATGGCGCCGTCGGTTGCGGCGCGAGGCAAGATTTACAAGGCGCTGCGGCGCGGGGAGGCGATTCCTCGCGACTGGGCGCTGGACGCAGAGGGGCGGCCGACGGAAGACGCGGCCTCGGCGCTGCAGGGTGTGATGTTGCCAATGGGTGGACCAAAGGGCTCGGCGTTAGCGATAATGATGGATGTTTTCAGTGGAGTGCTGTCGGGGAGCGCTTTTGCGGGCCACGTCACGAACCCGTACGACGCGTCCAGACCTGCCGACGTGGGCCACTTCCTCGTCGCCCTCAAGCCGGACCTTTTCATGAGCCTGGAGGAATTCAAGGAGCGCATGGACTACTTGTACCAGCGCGTGGTCGGGTCGGAGAAAATGGCGGGCGTCGAGCGCGTGTACTTTCCCGGAGAGATCGAGCAGCTGACGCAGGACGAGCGCGAGCGAAACGGCATTCCGTATGTGGAGGCCGAGGTCACGGCGCTCAACAAAGAGGCACAGCTGGTTGGTGCAGACAGAGTCAGACCCATGGCCTGAGCGACGCCACCGAGGCACCCGCATCACCCGCATCGGCACTGGGGCTGATTTACCCGAGCGTCGTCGGCGTTTGATCTGCTCTGCTCAGTGCCGCGCCCCAGAATGTCCAGTCGGCAATGCTACAGCTCTCAGACCCCAGCGTCGCGATGCAGCGAATTCGGTGTTTTTGCGTGCCAAACGTCAGGAAACGAGTGCAGCCGAAGCAAGGACAAGCTTCCCCGCGTGGGGCGCGGCCAAGTTTTCTCCACGGGTCCAAAGCTGGAGCGTGTCTGGTTGGGGAAACTAGGCCGCCGCTCTCTCCAGAAACCGAGCCCACAAGCCGGCTTTGTGTGCGCAACGGCCGCCCGAAACGATCTCGCAGCAATCATCTGCCGACATGCTTAGCGCGCCAAGCCGAGGGCCAAGTCCGCCGTCGGCCAGTAGCAGCGTCCGCGTTTCGAGCCTTAATCTGCCAGCATGGTTTGCGCAAGCCCGGCCGCGTGGTGGGTCTGCCTGCAGGTGGATTGCGAGCATCGAACGGCACATGGTTGCGGTGAGGCTGCGTACGCACACGCACACCCGCTCAGGCAGGTGCAGCTGTCCTTCAGCTGCTGCGGTCCTCTTCCCATCAGCCACCGAAGACAATAAAGTCGCCAAGGCTTTTCCGCCGCCTTTTGACGTGCCGTCAGCGCCGCTGGGGGCGATTAGCCGACTGATCAAGCTCCCGAAGCCTCTGCCATTCACACCAGCCAGTCCGCGCGCCGGAAGTAAGCCGTGCCCAGCGCTGCACCCACCAACGGGACGCACTGCTCCAAGCGGCCAAGTTTGCCAAGGCTGCGGGGGTTGTTGCGGAGAGCGGCGTCGCGTGCAACCACAGACGGCTGGCGCCGTCCTATCACAGCTGCTTCTAGCCGATCCTTCGCCCATGGCACCACAGCGCTCGAGCCCGCGATCTGTCTGCCGGCCTACCTAACTCCGCCCTGACGTCCGACACAATGCACTTTTCCGGCAATGTCACCTCATCCGTCCTGGCAGGAATGACTCGGGCCGCGACTACGGCACGCCTCGCCGCGGTAGCTGAAGGCGAGTCTGGAGTCCCCACACAGATCCCTGGGCTAGCTGGGTTGTGGCCTTGTGGTGGTGGGGGCAACCTGGCGGGGGACAGTTGGGCGCGTGAGCCAAGTATCTTCCGCTCAGTGGAACGCGCCGCAGATGCCGTGTAATATAAAGTTCCTGCTTTCCGCCTCTGTTTGAGCCTCTCCAGCTGCGGTCGTACCGGTTGTGTTCGGCGGTTCGCTCTTCTGGATTCTGTCCCTCTTCCCATTGCCTTTCCTGCCCTTTTGATCCCCTCCGTCGCGCCATACCGCCACCATGGGCATCTACAAGGCAGCGCTGAAGGACACCCCCAAGGAGGTGACCAACTGGCGCCTTTTCTATGGCGTGTTCGGTGAGCAATCGTGCTGGCTGCTGCGAAGCGCATTTCGACTGACCGTTTCTCAGTCTTCGGTCTAATGGGCGCTGCCCGCGGTCTCGACGAGGGTCTCACCGGCACCACGGCCGAACAGCACTCCTTCATCAACAAATTCGGCCTCGAGGACCCTTCCCTCAGCGAAGGGGAGCAGGCAAACCTCCTCTCGAACATCACCTCCATGGTGCAGATGGGCTCCATTCTCGGCGCCATCATTGCTTTCTGGGTAACGGATAAGATTGGGCGCCTTTGGGCGACACGCGAGCTCTGCCTTGTTTGGGTTACCGGCATCTCCATCTACCTTGCTGCTTCGGCCAATGGCAGCATCGGCATGGTTTATGCGGGCCGCTTCATTGCTGGCGTCGGCATTGGCCAGACCACCGTCGTCGCTCCCACCTATCTTGCTGAGATTGCTCCGAGGGCACTTCGCGGACTTTGCGTCTGCATGTTCGCTGGCAGCGTCTACCTCGGAATCATGCTGTAAGTCGTCTCTGCTTATCTCCGGACCTTCCTCATAGACGTGCGCGTGCGCTATCTAAGAAACGAGAACATGCGTTGACGCAAAGTGACTGCAGGGGCTACTTCGCTTCTTGGGGCTCCTCGCTCCACATTTCGGACGACAGCCAGAACCAATGGGTTGTTCCCAACAGCCTGCACCTCATGTTCGCCGGCATTATCTTCATCCTCAGCTTCGGTTCCATCGAATCCCCCCGCTGGCTTATCAAGGTCAACAGGCACGAAGAGGCTGCTGCGAACCTCTCGCGCCTGCGCCAGCTCCCGGCCTCGCATCCGTTCGTCCAAACCGAGATCATCGACATCAATGACCAGCTCAACCGTGAGCAGGAGGCAACCCACGGCGCTTCCCGGTGGGGCGTCGTCAAGGAGCTCGTCTCCACCCCAGCCAACCGGTACCGCCTGATGCTGTCCCTTTTCTCGCAGCTGCTGGGCCAATGGAGCGGCGCCAACTCCATCACCATCTACGCGCCCGAGTACTTCAAGATGATGGGCACGACCGGGCAGTCGGAGAAGCTCTTCGCGACGGCCATCTTCGGCGTCGTCAAGTTCATCTCGGCGCTCCTCTGCGCCTTCTTCCTCATCGACTTCATCGGGCGCAAGCGCTCGCTCGGCTCGGGCATCGCGCTGCAGTTCGTGTCGATGCTGTACATGGCCATCTTCCTCGCCATCGACAAGGGCGTCGCGGACACGGGCGCGCCGCAGAGCCCGTCGCAGAAGCACGCCGCCATGGGCGCCATCGTCATGATCTACTTCTCCGGCTTCGGCTGGGCCCTCGGCTGGAACAGCGTCCAGTACCTGATCAACTCGGAGATCTACCCGCTGCGGCTGCGCGCCATCGGCGGCTCCATCGCCATGACGATCCACTTCGTCAACCAGTGGGCCAACAGCAAGGCCGTGCCCAACATGTTCATCGCCCTCGGCAACTCGGGCACCATGTTCTTCTTCTCCGCCATCACCCTCATCGGCTTCGTGTGGGTGTGGTTCTTCCTGCCCGAGACGAGCGGCAAGAGCCTCGAGAGCATGGACCGCATGTTCGACCTGCCCTGGTACCTCATCGGTCGCAAGGGCAAGCAGATCAGCGACGCCGAGCCGAGCACCCTGGCCGAGGCGTACAATTCGGAGAAGGCGGGCGAGGAGAAGCGCCTCGAGCACGTGTCGGAGCAGGAACGGGTTTGATGAGGGGTTTTTTGATCCCCGGTCGATGATGACGATGATGGAAGGGATAGGCGTGATGACGTTTGGCTGTTTCTGTTTCTATGATGTGAACGACTACTCGTACTATCCCGTGTTACGTGTCACGAAAAATGAAAAATTTTAACGTCATCTGTCGTCCTTTGAAGACTTGCTGATTTGTGCGGAACTGTTGCTCGTTCGGTGTGGTGCTGATCCCGGGAAACGTCGTTCTCCGTTATCTTCGCCGTCTTTCCCTACTACTCAACGGACGAGTGTGTTTGGAACGAGGGAGGGAGGCACGGTTTAGTTGCCTTTCCTTTGAGGAGGTCTAAGCCCTTTTTACATGGTATATCAACGCTTAGATCGGTTTTCGTCAGTGTGAAATCATCCTCCCTTGATTTCTTAGTGTGTCCCATTATTTACCCACTCTACCGCGATTTCAACTTTCACTTGAGTGCAATATTCAGAATACCTACGCGTTTATTGAGACTGACCGCAATCAGGCAATCTTCTACCATGTATCTCTTTTCTTTTTTTGCGCTCTTGCAGGACAGAGGGAGCATGGTCTCCTGAAGAGTGGGGGTTCACATGCTCCGAGCTCGACGGGTGTCCCAACACACCGGCCTCGCATTGTTTTACTTTATACGGGTCTCCAAATGGTTAGCTCCGTGGGCGCCGGGCGCGGCCCGCATGCTACAGCTCCTTCGCGCAGCTGATGGCTAGCGTGGATCTGTTTTTTTAATGCTCATGTCATGGGTAGTTGAAGCCATCGTCCGGACGTGTATGTAGAATTTTAATTGGAAATGCGCTCCTCCATCGATGGATCGATCTTGTCGGAATCCATTCCAGCCATCCCGTGCAGGGCTGGGTCGAGCTCGTCGGCCCGGGAAACTTCGCAATCAGAAACCTTGCCAAGGGGACACTTCCTCTGGATTTTAACGGGATCCTCGGAATCGTTCCGGACCCATATGGCGTCCGTGTCTCGGTCCAAGATGTGGGCGTAGGCGATGAGGGCTCCCGATCCCCTCGGAGCCATCAGGGCGGTAGGCGACGGCACGAACTCGAAGTCTCTGCCTGACGGGAGAGCTTTGGCAAAGTTGACCTTGACGGGGGCGATTGACCTCGGCGGAATCGTCGTCTCTCGCACAGCCCAGGCTTTGAGATCCTTGTAAAAATTCTACATACACGTCCGGACGATGGCTCCAACTACCTGCGTGTTGTTTTTTTTTTCTCTAAGAACGAACTAAGGCATAGTTACGCCATGTTCTGCTATTCTTCGCGCTAGCCATCGGCTGCGAGAAGGGGCTGTACTCGACTTCGCTTATGGCCACATTTAATTTTCCCTCCGAGAAACGGACGTGTTCAGCAGTCGTACTTGGCCTGTCACCCTTTCTTCCTCCCCGTGTGCGCGTCCGTTTCTTGCGCTCTGTCCGAATATTTCACTGGCATCTCAACTCACAATGTATCGAAGCAACGCACTTGCACCACTTTTAGCATCACATACACGCTCATTGAAATCATCCTTTGACGGCGTGGAGCAATGAACAAGACAGGGAGCAAGTGACAATGTGACGGTAGAAGCTACGGCTTGCTGGGAAAAGCTCACCATGCCTGTGTAAGATGTTCTTCTGAACACCCACGGAATGGTAATGATACTTCCGCCCTGGATATCACCTCGTACCAACAACAACCGACACACTATGCCCCCTCCACCGTGACGCAGAAACAGCTCCCATACGAGAACGCTGCATGTATGTATGTACTTGCATGCTATGACGTCAGCTCGGTCTTACGAACATGGCGGAGAAACGCCATCTCGCAGACCACACCAGCGTTGTCGGCGAATGTATGTGCAGGGATTTACAAGTTCCCTCGGATGCGTCATCCAGCGGCGCTTTTCTGCGACGTTGTCTCGTCACAGCTAACCGTACAGTGCTATTCCCAAGCGCGCTGCTTCCTGCTTCTTCTTTGCTCTTGTTGTCTGGTATTCCTCTGCACCTGCGGAATGTGTCGCATGGGCGAGGCTAACGGACGGAATCGGTGTCCCCGGTATGATGGCGCCGAATCGGGGGGTTCAGGTATCACACGCAACCTCAGCTTCGACATCCGACGCGCATGAAAAGACTTAATCACAACTTTAGATAGTAGGCAGTCGCAGATCACTTCAAGAACACAGACGAACGCATCTATGAGAATGTTGCAAAGCCAAAAGCTTATGTATTCGTGTATTGGTATATACAGGCCAGCAGGACGGCGGCCAAACCAAAACCATTCCGCTGGAGAGAAAGTCTTCTAAAGAAAACGAAAAAAAAAAAGAGAAACGCCGCATGATCATATCACATAAAGGAGAGACTCAGACTCCACCAATCCCTCTCTAAACTCCCGCCTCCGTCTCACTCCCCTGACTTCACGACCTCCAACTGACTCGCCTCGACATCCTTCTCAAACAACGCCTCCTCCCTCGTCTTGACCGGCGCATCCCCATCCGCCGCCGCAGCAGCGCCCCCCTCAACCCCCACATGGCTGTCCCGATACGCATCCAGCTCCTTCGCCTTGAACACATTCAGATAGATGGGGAAACTCCACGCGACGACGAAAAACGCCAGCGGCACGACCATCGCATGCCGCGTGCCCGTGCGATCCGCGACATTCCCCAAGATGGCGGGCACGACAGCGCCGCCGCAGATGGACGCGACGATGAACGACGCGCCGCGCTTGGTGTGGCGACCGAGGCCGCGCAAAGACAGCGTGAAGATGGTGGGGAAGATGCAGCTCTCGAAGAAGAGCACGAGCATCAGCATGGCGAGGCCGGCCCAGTTGGCGCTCGTGCCGTCGCCGCTGTCGACGGCGATGGCGCACACGATGAAGACCATGATGAGGGTCTGGAAGGCGAGCAGGACGAGGCGCGGCTTGACGTAGTACATGAGGCCCGCGGCGGCGAAGCGGCCGGTGGCGAAGAGGGCCTGGGCGATGGCGTAGAAGTTCGCGCCGAGGTGCTGGGCGCGCTGGAGCGGGATGTCCGGGCGGGCCTGGGTGAAGTAGTTGATGAAGTAGCCGGCGATGCCGACCTGGGCGCCGACGTAGGAGAACTGGGCGGCGACGCCCCAGAAGAGCGTGTACTGCCTGCGCAGCGGCTTGTCGACGAAGCCGGTGGCGGCGGTGGTGAGCTCGGCCTGGTCGGCCATGTCGGCGTCGGTGATTTCGGGGATGGGCGCGAAGTAGAAGACGATGGCGAGGAGGCCGACGAAGGCGGCGATGCCGAGGTACACGTACTGCACCGACTCGAGCGACTTGCCGTCCTCGCCCACGTTCTTGAAGATGACGTACGAGGCTAGCACGGGCGCGACGACGGACCCGACGGCCTGGAAGGATTGCGAGAGCTCGAGGCGGAACTCGCTCCACTTGGGCGGGCCGCACACGGCGATGTACGGGTTCGCTGACGTTTCGAGCGTGGAGAGGCCGCTGCCGACGATGAACATGGCGCCGCAGAAGCCGCCGAAGGAGCGCTTGACGGCGGCGGGCCAGAACATGAGGGCGCCGACGCCTGGGGGGTGGGAGGGTCAGCGGTGGGGGGCTGGCGTTGGCTTGTGCATCATCACTTACAGTAGATGCTGAGGCCCAGCATGAAGGTGTACCGGTAGCCGAAGCGCCTGACGAACCAGCCCGAGTAGGTGAGGGGGCCGATGAAGTACGCTCTGAGAAGTGGTTAGATGACATGGTGGGTACCAAGTTTCGGGAGACGGCATACCCGAAGTAAGCACCTTGAAGGCCGGAGGATTCGCCCTGGGTGATGTTGAGGGCGACCTGGAAGCGCGAGTTCAAGACATCGAGCAAGCCGTACGCAAAGCCCTGTCAAAAGCGTCAGTTTCGTTTCTTCTGCGTCCCGGTGGTGATGGCGGGCGCATACCCAGAGGAAGAAGAGCACGGTAACAAGGGTGACTGGAACGATGGACTGGCGGGTGGTGATCTGAGAGGCGCCGGTGATGGCTTTGTCGCTGACGCTCTTCCTCCGACGGTCCTCTGCGATGGCCTCGGCGGCCGAGGGGCGTCTCGCCTGCTGGGCGTGCACGTCGTCGAGCGTCGGCTCGGCGCCGCCCTTGATGGTCACGGTGAGACCCATGCTTGTTCGGTTCAGCGGGAAGAATGAACGGCGAAGAGAATGGCGAAGAGAATGGCGAAGAGAATGGCGAAGAGAACGGTGCGAAGCTCTCCAGTGAGTGAAGAGGGCCCGAGTGCCTCGTTGCTGGATGGAGTGAATGTGGAGGGGACGAAGCAAGGTATTTGTACGCCGTTGTGCAGAGCAGCTATCGAGGACGACAAATGGCGCTGCCGGCAGCGGGCCAACGTCGCCGGACACGCCCATAGGACTGCGGAGGTTTTGGCGGAGAAAAGCTGGGGAAATGCCCACGGCGCCACCACCAGTTCGCGGCCAGGCAGGCCCTCTCGCGATCCAAGCTCGCCACTAGCCTGCCGCCTCGGCGCCGCGCTAGAAGCATTGCAGGGCTTCCGCCGAGGCTGCTAGAGCGCAGGCGGGCTGGCGGGTGCGCTAGGGTGCGGGCGAGGGGGGTGGTCGATGACGCGGAGGGCGGCAATTGCGATGTCGAGGGTGCAAGCATCGCCCAAGCTTCCGGCTAGCCACAGCGCCCACGGCTTGGCTGCATGGAGCGGACGCGGCCCAGCATGTTCGGTGCATGCGCTGGGCTGGCGAGGGCTCGTCCAGAGCGATCTGGCGCAAGGAAGACTTAGCCGAGTGCGGGGATGCGGGGCCAATCGTCGTCCCCTCTCCCTCGGTCACTCCACAATCGTTCAGTGAGGGCGAGCCGGGCTTGAGCCACTTCTCAGCCCTACTGTCAAGCGCTGCACCAATGTCTTACTGCAGCCGCTGGCGTGAGCCTCAACGATGCATCAGCTCGGGTGGCTTCAACATGGCCGGAAATCATACATTAGCTAGCTACTGGTGGCGTCCGAGGCCCGACAATCGTCCAATAAGCCTCGATACAATACAAAATGGTCATCCAAATAGCTATCAGCCCAAGGAAGCCAAGGAAGAGAAAAAAAATAACGCAAACTCGATCAAAGCGTTAGGAAAGGACGCAAAAACACAGCTCGGGGAATCGGAAATGATAATGATATAGGTCGGGGGGAAATGTAAGGCAGGAAGAAGATCGAAAAAGTGTCATCAAGCCGCACATGTGAGAAGAAAATAGAAAGACGGGACCAAGAAAGACCGAGTCCCGGAATGATGCAAGGGAGAAGTGAAGGGATCTGCTACAAAGCCCAAACAACATACAGTAAACAATAGATGAATCACCGGAAAGCCTCTCCTTGCCTTGGTCAATACTTCTGCCTGTGAGTACATGGAGGAAGCCGATGTGGGGTGCGGTTCAGGAATGATTTGGGCGTTCTCAGACTTATCCCCACTTGCAGTATTCACACGGATCGTGTGCACACAATGGGCACCTTATCGAGTTGGCATACAGGTTGTGGCCGCCGCACCGACAACAGGTCCAGACGTCAGTGTACGGCAAGGAGTTGAGCGGAATCGTGCCGTCCGAACACGGCTTTCCCCACCGGCAAGACGGCACTGGGCCATGGAGTTGGTCGGAAGCCGGAGTGACGGGGGTCGGGAGACGTTGAGGTCGGTAGTCATTGGCTTCAACCACCTCAGGAATCCCCCTTGTCCCCGAAGAGTTGCTGCGGGTAGAGCCTTGCGTCCCGGGCATGTTTGTGGTCGCAAAGGGGCTTGAAGGCGTCCAAACGGAACAGTAGGAGCATGGGTAATGACCACAGATCGGGCATGCTGGGGCAGTCTCGCACAGGTTGTTTGCGCCACACTGACAACACGTCCAGACGGCGCTCATGACTGCAATGTCCTGGGTTGTGATGCCTGGTCTTGATGACGCCACGGAAGACAAGTGTTTGCTGTGTCGATGCTGGAAAGTTCGAGTGAGAGCTTAGAATCACAACAAAGCTGAGCTGTGAGTGAGGGTTCCGAGAAAGATTGAAGTATGGGAAGCTGGAGAGATGACTGAGCTCCGCGGGTCGAAATAGAAACCGATGCTCTACAAGAACAGGCCGTGACGATGGCAGCAACTCATATACAGACAGCAAAGAGTGAAGCGGACGTCTCGAGGGTCAGAATAAACGCATGTGCGTGTTGCACACTGCTGCGGAATTCGCCTCACCGGGCGCTGTCGCCCTTCACGAAAAATGGTTGCAAAGGTTATTGGGTGACGGCCTTCGGCAGGCGAGGGACCAGAGTCCCGTAGGTCCATTTTGTGGCATGAGGACTCGTGGAGTACGAGAGTTGCCAAAGTGGCTCGGCGGGACACACGCCCGTAAGAAAAAAAGACTTTTGGCGATACCAACGCCCCAGCTCGCCCTTCACGAAGTTTTGGGACGGGGCGAAACCATGGTGCCTAATTCAGCGCGGTGAGAATCTTGGCGGTGCTGGTGCGTTGGCCATTGGCCGTTGGCAAGAAAACGACTGAGGGGAGCTACCTACCCGTGATGTCTTCACCATGTGGATCAGCCAAAAACCCACGGCATGTGATGGCATGCGATATGAGGTCAGCATAATGGAGCGTCGCGCAAGGGAATAGACTCATACGCGGATGCAAGTGCGCGGTCTCTCCCGAGGGCTGCATGTGCGGGAGGCACAAAGCGATTGGGATTGGTGTGTTATTCTCCGAAGACGGCCGTAGCCGCCCGTGTCGGCAAGGTGCTTGGGATGCGGTCGGGCGTCATGGCAGGCGGGAGCCTGTCGTCGCGCGCGCGAGCGGAAAATGGTGGCTGAGATCCAAACGGTGTACACCTGCCACGATGCGACAAGGACCGGCCGGCCCTGGGGAGGGCGGCTGCATTAGGTTGAAGAAACCCAAACCCACAGCAGCCGCGCGTGAGATTCCCTGTGCATCTGCGTCAGCGACATGCCGCCGGCCCATCGCCTTGCACCGCAGCAGGCGCCGGGACTGCGGTGAGTGTAACGCTGGTCCGGCAAAGACCGGAACAGGACAAGTATTAGCTTCAGGCTCAGTCGTGTGACGAGCGCGGTTGAATTGCTGGCAGGGCGAAGGGCGGCGGAGGCTGGATGCACACCGGAGGATGAGTTGTGAGGCGTGCGCTTGGGGCCGGGCGTTGCGGTGTCAAGCAGATGGCAGCGTCGCACGGCGAGCAAAGGAGCTGGGTGGTGCAGATGGGCGCATATGGGCGGCGCAGACGGGCCTCTTTTCCCTGACGCATCAATTCAGGGACGAGACCCAGTCAGGCGCGCCGAAGACGGGCGGTCCTACCTACCTGCCTACCCCGCCGTGACGTGCTGCAAGCCACAGACAGCCCCGCAAGGCTTCTCCGCCACACCAACCCTCAACACCATGCGCCACATCTCCAACAATCATGCAGCCTCGTGCCGAAATCTGCCTCGCCCACCCGTCAGCCACATGCCACGGCTCACTGTTACCCTATCGCCCCCATCGACACCGCCGTCACTCCCGCAATGCCCCTTCGAAAGGCTGGCGCCTCCCGCCCGGCCCGCTCCGGAGGAGCTGATCATGGGGCGAGCCCTGTGGCTATGACCTATCTAGACACTCATATGCGGCGCAGCCTCACGTGCAGTAAATGCGGACGGTTAGTGCGATGAGCATGCTGGTATATATGACTTGGCCCAACATCGCCACCACCAGTCACACTCACGTGGCAGAGGAGTATGAAGGTAACCTCGATCACAAAAGCATCCTCAGCCAACACCACTTTCCAGAATAGGCACGACAGTTCACCGAGCTGGCTCAAGAGTCAAGATCAAGCAGTGGTCTCGTCTAAAGACTGTATTTCTGAAAAGAAAGTATCTATCAAAAAGAATGTATCAAAACCCCAGACTCCCTCCACTTGTGCCCCATCGGCTGAAAAACCCCCTATTCTCCCTCATACTCCCTCCGCTTGTGCCCCATCGGCCCCAAAAACCCTCCACTTGTGCCCCATCGGCTTTGAAAAATCCTTTACTCCCGAGCTCCAGAGCCATATGGCCATGGCAAATCCGCTGGCACAACAAAGGTCTCTGGGACCATGTCTTGTCTTGTTGTTGTGCATTTGGTTTTGTGGGAGGAGGGAGGCAGGCAGAAAATGCGCTGCAGGATTGTTTTGATGCTCATTTTGATGTTGAGCTATTTTTTTTTTTTTGTGGAAAGGCCTATCGATTGTTAGTTGAGTGATCGCTGAATGTGAGGAGGCTTGCTTCTTACTTGTTTTTTGCCCTTTTCACGGGAGGAGGAGGAGGATTGGTGCGGATTTGATGTGTTTTTGTTTGTGGGTTGTGAGGCCTATCGCTTGTTAGTTGACTGGTAGCTGATCTGAGGAGGGCTTCTTCTTACTTGTTTTTGTGCCTTTCCGCGTCGAGAAAAATTGGTGTTGGGTGAGTCTGGAAGTGCACATTGCCCGCCATGGACGGTGAAGGACTCTGCACAAAGAGTGGTGGAAAGTGTGTGTGTATTCTCTAAGTGCCCTCCGAAGAGGGATAGGCAATAACTACTGCTAGATGCCAAAGCGCTAGTGCACGGATCAACAACGGCTGCACGAGCGGCTTTGCCTGATGCAAAACACTCTCGTTGCTGTGATGCGCAGGATCGCCGTTCGCCATGACGTTCTGGCCATTGTTGTCGGCGTTGTCGGCGAAGTGGATGGTCGGGTCTTGGTCTGCAGGCGGCCGCTGTCGGCTTCGGTGCTGCGGCAGCAAGGCAGTCGTTGGCGCAGGGGAAGAGATAGCGGTTGTGGCTGGGGGGTGTGAGCGTGTGGATGGTCAAGGTGTGGATGCGTAGCTGGGCGCACAGGGAGCCGAGGTAGAGTAGGCAGCAACCCATCGCACTTGCCAATTGATGCCGCTTCGCGCTTTCTACATGTAAATGCCGGCTATGGAAGGCGAGGTCGCAAGCCAGTCCGGTCATCGCAGCGATGGCAGTGGCATCTGGACTAATCACTCCATCGAAACGACCTACATGGCGACGTGGTGCAGTCGGAAAAGCTTTCAGCTGATCTTACTCGCAACAATTCTTGCTGATTTCCCGACTTGGAAACTGCAATGAGAATTTCTACCTTATCGCGTCTTTTTGGTATGTACAACGGATCGCGCGTGGGTCAACACCAATGACCACGAACACTTAACCACAACACAGGGGCGAGGCAGCAGCGCGTGATGCCGCCATGACTGATGCTTTCTCTGGGGCCGCGAGAAGAATTTTCAGCAGGCTCAGCATATCCATACTCTCGCCGTCTCTCTCCTCTCCTTTTCTCCTCCAAGTTTGCAGACGGCGGTCGTGATGCACCGGTGACACGGCTGCCAGGGTTCCTTTCCCAAACGGACGCTTGGGAGCCGAGCCGAGCCAACCCCGGGCACAGAGCGTAGGTGGGGCGAGGAGACGTGCGTGGTTCTTTCCAAAGAATGGCGAGCGAGGGCGGCAGCTGCCGTGCGGCGGCGCGCGGCCCCAGTCGAAAGCCTGCCAGAATGCATGGCCTGCGGTTCCGTTGGTCGCTATGGCGGCGGCATCACGGACGTCGTCTTGGCTGGAGATGGTGCTGCGAACCACTAGGTCGAGTTGCTCCCATCGCGCCGATGTTGGCGTTGTGCGCGTCGTTTCGGACTGTCGTCATCTCGGTTGGGGCGCTCCGCATTCCGTACTGGCGGTCATCGTTATCGAGGAAGGTTCAGTCGTCCAACCACTCGCCGTATGCAACAGCGAAAAAAGCAGCGTAGGGGATAAGCTGGTCATACACTGCAGGGATGGTGGAGGGCTGGCCAAAGGCGTGGGGGTTGGCGATGCTCTTGATGTTGGGCATGTACTGCAGGATGTCAGGCGAACTCTCGGTAATTGGGATTCGGTGGACATGTCTTACGGTGAATGTTGTATCTCACTGGATCTGCAGCTTCGAGCTTCGAGCCCCTTGAGACGCAAGATTCATTGTCGTGGATTATTCATAGCTCTACGCTAAAGGAAAGTTTGGCTTCGGCAAATCGAGCACAGCGTTTCATCTCTTCATGCGCACGGTACAGCCGTCCGGGAGCTGTTGAGGAAGCCATGTTCGAGATGGAGCACGAAGAGCATGGAACCTCATCCGCGGTGTCGACTTCGGAGGAATTTGAACCGGCTTCCGTCCGTGTTCTATGGGGGATGCATCACTTCTCTTTCGTAAGCATCTGAATCGAAGTACCTTGACGCTTTGAATGACTTGTTCAAACGTAATTTTAGACCTGGAAGCTAAATACCTATATAAGGCGGGAAGCAATATGTCTAGTGAGAAAGAGAAATTGGGAAGCCCGTATTTTGTGTTTACCAGTACGCTCCTCGACACGGCGCTTCAAACCCTCGACGCGAGGACCAAAACCTCCACAACAATAGCAAGGCAGCACGCTCATGATGTACTGTGGTCGGAGACACAAGTAATCTTAGAGTCTTAGCGTTGGGCTTTGCAGTAGGGGTAAAGTGGCCAGTTCAACCAATCAGGACTCTCGTCTATACTAGTCCCGCACGGTGCCTCGTCTTCCCCTTGCTAAAGGATCCAAGCTAACTTTGTTTATGCGTCCCATCACAGTAGAAGTCTATTAGTTCAGCATCGCAGGAGGTAAAGTCACATAGCACAGAAAAACCAAGCATGTTCAACCCTTTTGATTGTACGACCCAGATCGGCTGCCTTCCAACCCAAAAGCAAGAAAATCTCACATCATAGACTTTTTTCATATAACAATCCCGGGTGCTTGTACCGCCCTCTTAACGCCCCTTCGTCCTGAGTTTTCGTGGCTACGTCGAGAGGAGATGTTTCTGCATTTTTCCAATCTTTCGAAGATAACATAGCAACATCGCTGAAGTGGTCGAACACCTACGCCTGACTCTTTACTCCACCATATCAATGTCATCGATGTTAGCCGGCGCAGAGTTGGCAGGGGCGGTGCTGGCAGCCGCGCCAGCTCCATTGGAAGCGTGTCCACCAGCAGACTCATCCTCACCACCTCCACCGAAATAGTCTGCCATCTCGGCATCGAGCTCCTCAACAGTCTTACGGGGCCTTCCTCCAACCGCCGGCTTACCCTCGCCATCAGGCTTCTTGCCACGAGGCTGCTGTCTCCTCTCGCCAGGCCTACGACCGGCTTCCCTTCTTCCGCCATCGCCACGACGGCGGGGAGGCGAGAGCCTACGGCCATCGTCCTCACCAGGCACGTAGCGATCAATGCCAGCAGGTGCGGGCTTGGTAGTATCGCTATGACGGGGCCTATCAGGGCTCAAGCTGCGGTTGCTCCTGCCTCCCTCAATGCGTTCGAACAGGCTTCGCGAGGGACGCTCAACGGAATCGAACGGGTTGCGGCGAGATGGCCCAGATGGCCCCGGCGGGACGAGTGTCAGGCGGATGGGCTGTCCGTGTGCGTTGGCACCATCGAATTCGCGAAGAGCGACCCGTGCGTCTGCAAGGCTGTGATAGACTACACGCGCAATGCCCTGGCTGCGGTCATTGCGGTCGAACAGGAGTTTAGCGGTCTTGACAGGGCCAATGCGCTCAAATAGCTCCTGGTGCACATCAGCTAAGCCGTCAACGTCTCCATTGCGAGCGATACATACGCGGATGTCTTCCTCGGTCAGATCGTAGTGCAAATTCTCGACGCGGATCTCATAGCCGGCTTCCCTGTCGTCCCAAGTGGTGAGCAAAAGGCCTCAGCAGTTGTGGTCCGAGGGGGCGTACTTTTCGTAGTCGGGGCTGCGGCGGGACGGACGCTCGGAACGATAGCCCTGGGTGCGCGAGGGGCGGCGGGCTGCGATGTGTTAGCCATGCATGCCACGGTGTTTTCAGTGGAGGATACCCACCATCGTCGTCTTCGTAACGGTCGTGGACCCAGTCCCTGCGCCACATCAGCAAAGCTCTGATGCACGTTGGCGCACCTGGCGTTAATTTCCTACCGATCGAGATTCCTGGACTCATCTCTCTGACTCGACTATTATCGCAGAGAGGAATTGCAGATTAGCGGAGGTCTCACAGGATACCATGGCAGCCTGAAACAAGACTCGTCGGCGAACAGCGGCTGCATCTCCAAGAGCGACAGGAGCGGTGCAGGCAAGAGCAAGGTGTCGGCTCGGAGCGGTTACGGAGCGCCATGGCTATGAGGAGGGAGGAGGTGTAGAACCTAGCGGGGAGGGCAATCAGCGCGCGGGTCAGGCTACGCAGCACGGACAGGAGCGACAAACCTTTCTTACGCCGTCTCGCGGGTAGTCTTCAGTGCGGCGGCCGCCTCTGCGTCCGCGTGGGCCTCCGCCACCTCGCTGTGGGCAGCTTGTCAGTATGGTTGGGCTGGAGCAGCAGCGCAGCAGCGCAGCAGGGCGTCTCACCTGGCGGTCGGAGATGACGTCGTCAAGGGCGCGATCCATTGCTGCGTGGGATCGGGAGGAAGCCGCTGGGAACGGCCGGGGCAAGGCGAGCAGCTAGGCGGCGGTGCAGTCGGGCGGTAGGGTTGCAGCGAGCTCGGTAGCAGGGCGGTGGTGTCGGAGGGTCAAGCGACGGGCGGGCAGACGTGAAGCTGCACGTCGGCGGCCGCGGCGATTCATGCGCGCGGATCGTCCGGGCGCAGCGCACCGGCCAAGGCCAAGGCCGCCCTACGGCGCGACTGTTTCGCTCCGCCCATGGCCCCAGCCCAGCCTTCCGCTGCCGCTGCCAGCCAGCCTGGCGAGCGTCGCTCGAGAACGCCACCCACGCACCCACGTTGCCGCCCCCGCCCTGCATCCGTGTTGTGCCACCTGGACACACACCACCCATCGCGGCATCTCGCGACCGCAGACGGCGGCAACCGGCAAGCAGTGCGCCGAGCAGCCGGCTTGTTGGGCCACCGCAGGACCATCAGGCGCGCACCACGCACCGGCCGCAGTCCATGCTCGGCTCCCCTGAGCGCGGCCAGCAGGCCACGGCCAGCACCTCAACTGGAAACCATATTTAGACGCCCGGGGCCGTGCGCGGTGCGCGGTGCCACCGAGCCGCAAGTGTGGAGCAGGCCGCCTGTGGCTCGACCGATCACTCTGGGGTCCCAGGGTTGCGTCGGTCGACAACGCTGCACGCCAGACCACGCTTCTCCGCCCTATACGACGCTGGCACCTGGGCGCGCGCCGTCCGCGCCTGCAGCGTTACCTAAAACCGCACTTAACTCGATGCTTGATACGAACCGCGACTGTGTTCTGCCGACACTACCTGGAAGCTATGACGATGTCGCCAAGCACACCTCGTATTGAACGTCACGGGGATAGGGGCGGGTGAGGGACTGCTTCTAGAAGGACGCACATAAATACCAATGGACAAGCCATCGAGAAACAGCATCCAACAACCAGCTCTCACCACTTCCAACACTCCAATCCACTTTACAACCTTCGAACCTTTCCGTTCATCAATCTTCCAACAACCGCAAATATGTTCACCAAGACCGCCGTCGCTTTCCTCGCCGCCGCTGGCGCTGCCTCCGCTGCCCCCGCTGCCACCAACAAGTACTTTGGTGGTCTCGCCATCCACTCCGGCTCTGACATCCAGAACGCTGGTGTCTCTGCCTCCAAGAACAGCCTCTGGCTCAACCACGCCCAGGACGCTTCCTGCGACAAGCAGGGCACCGACTTCGCCACCTTCTACATCCAGGACGGCGCTGCCTACCTCTACTCCACCAGCGCTACTCCCCAGCAGCGTAAGTTTTGAGCAGATTTCAAGATGCGAACGAACAAACACTAATTGTCCTCCCTAGTCTACGTTGACCGCTCCGGCATGGGCCGTGGCAACATCGGCTACACCACCGGTGCTCAGCCCACTCCCAAGAACAGCGAGCGCACTGGCTTCGCTGTCAGCGAGAGCGGCTACCTCACCTTCGACGGCTCCGACGCCTTCTACGCCTGCCCCAGCACCGACGGCAGCTACGGCATCTGGCAGCAGCAGTTCTCCGAGGACTGCGTCTCCTTCGGCTTCAGTGCTCAGTACACCGACTCGCCCGTTGGCTGCTCTTACTCCCAGCAGGGCCAGTAAGCGGCTCGTGGCAGCACTTTGTCTTTTAGCATCGCATCGCATCGCATCGCATTTTGTGGAAAAATTTCATGTAAATATAAATAGCATCGCATCGGGTATCAATTAGCTCATGGCAACCACGCTCATGAAGTAATCGATAATGGGCATCGAAGCAACTCGCTTCGATCCATTCAAATTCTCCGGCCATTCCTACAATTGAGTGACATGCGCGCCTCGGTGCTGTTGATGATCTGATCCTGTTTCATGCATAACAAGATGCCTTGGCGATCCACGGCCGAATGTACCCTTCATCATTAAACTTAAAACTTTATCGTTCCTAACATATCATCCTCGTCACCGCCTCTTGGACCGTGCTCATTAGTAGGAGAACGTGTGTCGGATCCACCTGCCTCGCATTCTGGAAGGTTCATAGCCGCTGTTGACCCACGCGGGATGAAAGATATTACGCTATGCTATTCGACTACTTACAGCACAACAGTGTTTCCATTATTGTATTCGACCATCAGGCCATCCGCGTCGTTACGGAGCCACGGTGCTGAAGCGTCCTGTTATGATCGTCATTTTGAGACTGATATGTCCGCTGGAGAACG
Organism: Diplodia corticola; assembly: GCF_001883845.1. NCBI lineage: Eukaryota > Fungi > Ascomycota > Dothideomycetes > Botryosphaeriales > Botryosphaeriaceae > Diplodia > Diplodia corticola. Next base: position 21,234 of record NW_017971518.1, read on the forward strand.
AACCCATTCGGCTCCGCGTTTATGCTGCTCGAACCGCAGGCGGCCCGCAGTGTTCATGCAAGCATCGCCATGCTGCAAAAACATGTCCATCTTCGCCCGTGGAGGCACGGCACCTGCGCCTTAACATCCCCGAAGAAAGAAAAGCCGAAGGACTAGTTACGTCCGAGAACGCTGTTTGACCACCACCATGCATTCGCAGAAACTCCCCGGCTGAGCTGAGGCACAGCTTCCACAAATCCGATCCATCGAACAGCTGCGCAGCTTCGATCGGGGATCAAACTTGTAGTTCATGGAAAGAATTAAATTCCACGCCGGCGCGCAACAACCCGCCCTTTCCTGAACGCACTGCTTTCTTTTCCCTAACGTCGCTTGGAACCATCCACCAAGCGTTGCATCAACAACACCACGTCGGACTTGACTTTAGGGGTGGCGGTTGATCAGCCGACGGGCTGGGCAGCCCCAGAATAATAAGTGGGGAGACCAGCGACGCGTACGGTTTAGCGGGCGTGGAAGACGCCGCAACGGGCTTGGGCCCCGGCCGGTCGGACGCGGGTGGCGGTGGGAAAGGGAGAAAAAAAGGCGCGATTGGAACGATGGGTACGAGTGGCGGGGACGATGTCACGTTGTCGGGACAAGAAAATAAAAATTCTATCTATAGAAGTTCGTTGGGCGCTAAAAAATTAATAATGGTACTGACGACATACCTACCTACCAGCTTGAGGGCGAGGCGAGGCGTTGACTAGGTTGAATGAGGCTGGGCTGGATGGAATTTAACCCCCGGAACCGACGTTTCTCGATGTTGACGATGCTGGATCTGTGCGTGTTCCGGGATCGGAGCTGGAGGCCTTGAGGGGGGGTTGTTCATATTAGGTGCGGCTGGCCTGAAGCATTTTGATTGGCTGTGTATTTATCGAGTCGCGAAATACGGAAAATGTGATGGGCAGCGCGGAGGTTTCCAGCGAGCCCGCAGCGGCCGGGGGCGGGAGGTGTTCCCGATCTCCGCGCCAGGACCGGAGGTTTCATCGCCCATGCGAAATATATCGAGCGCTGATCTTGAGCTCGAAATACGAGTGTGAGAGTCGACGTCATGGCGATGCAAGGCTGCGTTACTACACGAACGTCGACGTCAGGCGAGGAACTCGCCGCACTGGGGCAAGAAGCAGCTGGCTTTCCGCTCTCTGGCCCTTGCAAAACCGAGCAGTAAGATCATTCTTGATATGTCTTCCTCTAATCTCAATTAGGTTCACTTGGTCACAGCCTGAACAGCAGGAATTATCACGTGGCCAGAGAGAGAAAGCATATCTTCCGCGTGTTGTCTTTCTCCGCCTTTAGTACGTGCTAAAGCTCAGGGTACATCGCTTGCTGAAGTGCGACTTCGTCGCACTGGTTACGGCTACACCAATCGCCAACAACGTAGACTTGGTTCCGTACTTGACCATCTCAGCCACACCCAGTTGAACTCGAGGAGATCCAATGATGATGATGAACGCCAATATAGAATGTTCTAAAGCAGCATCAGTAAGAGATGTAGTCGTTCCGTATTGTCGAAGTGCTTTCCATCATGAAGTCGATCTCACCACTTTCAATTCAAGAATCCATGACCGCGGGAACTGAAGAATTGTGAGATTGCTTGGAGCTTTTCTCCCGAAGCGTCCAGATTCGACTGACTCCGCTACACCACTACCAGAGCCCCGATTTGAGCCAGAAACAGTGTTCCCCGGCTCAACAAACCACCATCCCGCATATCAGTGGAAAAGAACTCCCCAATGTCTCCATATGCCTTCCCTCATTTAATGGCCTGCTTCTCCAGCGGTCCCTGACAGTTCGGGCACATCTTGATAAGGTTGCCACCACCATCTGCACCACCACCACCACTCTCGCCTCCACCTCCCTCAATCTTGTCGAAGGCGCCGACCGCCGTGCCACCACCTCCGCCACCGCCATCGCTACTACGCACAACCGAGATCGCCGAGCTCTTGCGCGCCCCGCGCTCCTTCACGCCCGTAATCACAATCTCCATACTGCAATCGCAGCTCGGGCAGAAGAATCCCTGCAGCGTCTCCTCCTCGATCTGCTTCTTGCGGCGGTTCCAGAAAGCAGTAAGGTACTCGACTAACACATCCACACCCACGAATCAGCAGCACACATCACTTCAAACACCACCACCACATAAAGAAAGAAAGAAAGCAAGGGAGGAAGGAAGGAAGGAAGGAAAGTAAGAAAGAAGCAAGGCAATCAAGGCAAGACAAACAGACGAACAGCGACAAAGACAAGAGCAATCAACCAGTACTCACCCCCAAACCCAGGCCACTCCCTCACCAACCTCCCCACCTCACACGCCTCGACCCTATCCAACCCCGCCTCCACCACCCTCTCCGCCACCCACCCCCTCAACCCATGCTCGTCCCTCTCGAACCGCCGCGGCGCCAGCGCGTCCCCGAACAAAAACGGCACGAAATCCGTCAGCAGGTCCGCCTGGATGCGGAACAGCTCGTCGAGGTAGTCTTTGACGCGGCGCGCCGCCGCCGCCTGCGCCGCCGGGATGCGGTACTCCGTCGCCAGCATGTAGAGCCGCAGGTGCCGCAGCGCGGTGTAGGCTTTTGGCTCGGTGGGGTCGGTCGGTGGGATGAGGGAGGGGTAGACGCGCGTGTACATGTAGGTTATGAGGGCGCAGAGGAGCGAGGGGTGCGAGTGGTCGGTTGGGAGGTCGAGCGTGATCATTAGGCCGGGTCGGGCCGCGGATGAGGATGAGGCGGGAGGGTCGGTGGGCGGGGTAGACGCGGAAGCGGTCGCGGTCGCGGTCGCGGTCGCAGCGGAGGGATCCTGGGGGAAGGGTCGGCGGGGTTAGCGACGGTGGGCTGGGCTGGGTGGCGAGGATCGTGGTGGGTGGGCGGAGTGAGGTTGTGCGGTGGGGAGGGAGCCAGCGGGCGGCGGTTTTTTGGATCCGGCGGGTGACGGGTCGGGTGCGTGTGTGCGTATGCGTGTGCAATGGATAATAGACGGGGCATACCTTATTCATCTGGTCTTCGATATCCAGAAGTTGCTGCGCAAACCAGCCGGACTGGCTGGCGAGGACGACGCGGTGCGCCGACAGCTCGGTGCCGTCACTGAAGCGGAGAGTGATGTCGGAGTAGAGCTCGTTGTTCGCAAAGTGACCTGACACCTGGTTGATGAACGGCGGTTTCTTGCTCCTGCAGGTCGCCATGGTGAAGTTGTGGTGGTGGTTGGTTAAGAAGCGGAGTTGGAGGAGAGAGGCAGAAGAAAGGTAAGGGAAGGGCATGGGGCAGACTCTTAAAGCGCGAAGCCCTCAGTGACATGTGCTAACCATTTTTGTGAAAACAGTGACAGGCTGGCTGAATATCTCCTCGGTTGGTGCGGTCACTGGCGTGTCTACCGGCGCATATCAGGTTACGGAGGGTTTAAGTCTTCTCACTCTCGCAGAGAATGTGGATAGTTGAAGATTGTCTCCAAGCCATCGGCACGGCCCTTGAGGGCCAGAATCCCTGTGAGATTCTAGGTTGAGCGCCTGGCAGAGCCTGTTTTACGCGGTGAGCGGAGATCTGGGTGAGCATGGCACCAACACTGAGATATTTTAGCGGGGGTATATAGGTTAAATCCGCCACTTTTTCTCCCATCCAGCCGATAAAGGTTACGTGGCTAACTGGTTTACCAGCCCACGACTCCTAGGCAACGCTCGGGGATTAGAGCGTCATGGATACCGAAAAAAGGTGGTGGTCCCCCGTGTCACCTTTCTGTAGCGGTCCGGTTTACCGGTGCCGCACGGCCAGCTTAGGGAGTCCTTCGGGGCCTTGCCCATGTAGCTCTGTGCCAAGTTCGTCCAGATGGCGTACTTGGTCCGGCCGTGTGGTGTTGCAGCCCAGGGTTCAATCCCGGGTTGCATCAGCTTCAGTTTTGCTTTTTTGCACACCCGCCGCCTGGAATAGATATCCGAATGCGAGCCTTAGTCTTTTTAAACGCGATCACACTGATGATTCTAAGATCTACATAAGTTAAACACATGCTTTATCTAGACTGTAGTGTCGCCAAGGCATCTCAGTCATCTTCCTTTGGCAGCGAGCACTTATCATACCGTCATCTCACCTGCGAAGTCATGGTTCTACTGACACCTATAGGAATACGGCACCTTATAATCCTCAGGAAGGGACAGGTTGTCGATTTCACATCAACGTAATCTTTTTCATGAGGAGGCATGTGAAACCACACTAATTTCTTCGCATTACTCTCTTGCCGAGTAAGTGTTCTACCGTCACTATGAGCAGGATGTCATTCTTCCTGCAACTGAATTGAGCCCACCCGCATCTGTCTCACACAGCTACTGCAACAAACTCACGTAGATGGTTGAACCTGGGAGCGCGACCGTAGAAGTGACTCTTGAATCTTCTGTTGGGCGCAGGTGGCTTCAATCTTCCATGTCCTCACTCGACGTCCAGTATCTGCAGTGTCTGGAGGTGACAAGGCCAGACAGACTGAAGCTCCAGCCGCCCACATCCGTCACTCATGCTACAAAGGTCGAGAAAGCCCGCGGATTTCGACGACATGACACGACCCAGTTCCAGCACGCGTACAACGTAGACACCAAAGTCGAAGTATTCGCTATGTAATTCTTTCGATACAAAACCCCATTTGTAGGTGCCGCATCCAACGCCTGCGTATATCAAAGCCTGGGTATAACCATTCCGTTCCCAAAAATGCCCAAGTCCGTTCCGACGGGCTTTATCTTGCACCATAAATACTTTATCCCGCACAACTCCCTAAACGAAGTGGACTTCATATCCCAACAAGACTTCCGTGGAGTTGCCTTCCCAGCCTCTGTTGCCTCCCGTCGAGATCATAAAAGTGCAAGTGGGGTCGAGGTAGAGTTGCGAGATGACTCCGGTTCTGTGTCCGGGTACAATGGTGTACGGAACCGCCGCGTGCTTGGTGCCTTCTTGTTCCTTGAGGTCATACAAACGGAGAATATCATACGAAGCGCTGGATAAGCAGGTCAGCACAACTGCTTCTTCAGTGTCTGGACTGAGTACGTGAACTTACCAGACGAGGTGTTTTCCGTTGGGCATGGCCCTGACCGCACTGACCGCACCACTGACAGAGGGGAACCGGAATGTGCGAGAGGGTTCCCGCAAGCTCTTGTGTAGGCTATATTCGTCAACAGTGCCATTGCGGCGTCCAGCATAAATGTAGTTGCCGTCTGGTGACCAGCAGGCGTTCATGCACCATGGCGGAGTGCCGCGTATCCGTGCTATCGGGTTTGGCTGTCTTCGGTCCCAGATGCGCAACGTGCCGTCTATGGACGCGTCCAGGAATGTGGTTTCGGAAGAAGGGATTGTGTCGTCTTGCGAAGAGAAGGTGTTCGAGACGGAGGCTCCAGCATCGGCGCCTTCTTCGGCGTGCGGGAGACCGTTCATTGTGACATCAGGCTGTGTTGTTGTAATGCCTGGGGCATTCGCATTTGGTTCGGCAGACGCAGCCGCAGGAGCACCGTTCTCGCTGCCCTGCAACAAATCGAGGGCCTGGACAGGGCCACCGACGTCCGTCATGTCGATGTCACCCTGCGCATCCTGCTCTTCGGCGTGTCGAATCTCATTTGCAATGGCTCTTGAGAACTCATCATCTTCATCGTCGCCAAATGCAGCGCCCGATGGATTTGCGTTGGTGTCACCATTTCCACCAAATAAAGAGTCGTTATCATTGTCGCCAAATAAAGAGTCGTCTTCGGCTCCAGGTGCATCTTCATCCTGGCCTGCTGCTGGCACACCATTTGTTAGAACGCCGTTGGTGAGTGGCTTTGCGTCGTTGTTAGAGCTGAAGGTTCCATTGGAGTAAAGCGGTGGGCCTGCCTCTTCTGGTACAGGCAGGGTCGATAAGGGGCGCTGCTCAATCGCGGAAATTTGCCCTCCACTGGTTTCAAATCGCCGACGAACCTGGCCAACGTTGAGGTCCCAATCATTAATGGTCTTATCCCAACTGCCAGACAAGACCGATTTCTCGTCTTGCGCAAGACTCAAAACTGAGACAGCGGACGTATGCTTTCGAAGAGACGTGATGCGATGACCTTCTTGGTGCCGAACGGTCTGAAGGTTAATCGCACCGGATTCAGTGCCTGAAAGAAGCCAAAGAGCTTGGTGGTGCACAGCTAAAGAATACACGGGTGAGAGAGATAAACTGTCATCGTTTGTGGAAGGAGGGGTCCTGTCTTTTGGTTCGTTAGATTCTTCCGGGCGTGTGGCGGGCTATGTTTCACTGACCCGAGGTTTCCTCATTCTCCCAGTAACTTAGCAAAACGCCGGCTTTCGTGACGCTGTCCACGAAAGGGTGCCGTTGCGCCACGGTCAACATCAGTTTGGCGTTGGCAGTATCCACCCAGTTGAATTTTCTTATATATCCGTCCGCACCTCCGCTGAACACCCAGCGCATGTCTGGGGTCGCGGTAATGGTGTTGATGGACGTGCTGTGAGGAGCCGCGATGGTAGGAACTATGTCGTAAGAGCTGGCCGTGAGAGCTTCTGGGCGCACTGTGGGGCGCAGGGGGAGGGTTCCGTTCGGGGTGACGGAACGACGCGGGGACGCAGAAGCAAGGCGCATGGCTTGGTCTTGTCGCGACGGGGCTGCATCTGGACCGGTGCCGTTCTGCATTTGCGACCCGTCCGGCGCACTCGGCCGCTGGGAGCGCGAGGGGGAGTCCGGGGTATCATCCTGGTCCTCGTCCTCCTCGTCGTTGTCCCCGTCGTCGTCGTCATTGTCCCCTTCTGCATCGTCGTCGCCATCTGCGTCGGCATCGGCGTCGGCATCAGCATCGGCGTCGGCGTCGCCCTCGTCAATGTCGTCCATGGTCTCGTCAACCTCGTTCTCGGAGCTGGATTCTGGGCCTGGGTTAGAGACTACGTGACGTCACAGGGGCGGACGGAGGGCAAGCACCATTCTCGTCGTCGTCCTCAAAGCTCACCATGTTGGGCGCGCTTTACGCAGTGTATCTTGCGAGTCGCGGGTTGCGGGTGGCTGCGGGGATGGTCGGTTTGCTCGCGGGGTGGAAGCTGGATGGATGCGCCCAAACAAACACGGCAGCAGGTAGGAAACCGGGAGCTCGGGCGGCACTTGGAAGGACTCTGGCAGAAGCAGGCACACGATAGCGCTTTGGCGGATGGTTGTCAGTGGAGCAGTACAAGCACGAGGTCGACGTTGCACGCGTTTCCATCGGCAGATCCACGGCGCGGGCGGTGAACCCTCACTCTCAAGCCTCGCCCTGGCCCAGGACCCCGTCGCTGTCGATCCTCCGCCGACGACACCTCTGCCCTCACAGACGACAACCGTCATGGCGCGCGGCGCGAAAAGCCGCAGCCCCCCAAACAAGACGCGTATCGCTCTACAAGTCATCGTGATGGCAGGTCCCACAAGCGACGGCCGCCGGGCGCCGATGCGCGGGCTCCCAACTGGAAGGCTGCGTCGCAGCTGCCGCAGCTTCCCGGTAGGCGCGTTGATGCCAAACCGGAATTCAAGCATCTCTGTCCTACAAGAGCAGCCGATTGAACAGGGGCTCTGAGCAATCAAGCCTGAGCAATGATCATCCGAGCATTGTTCTGTAGCTTCCTATATTACGTCGACCCTTCGTCTACGTCTGCTCCTTCCTGCGGCGCTATCGCTACAAAGTTGCCTTTAGTCGAACCCAGTGGGTATCTTTGCTGTTGACTTACTACACTTGTTTCTGTGTTTGTTTCTTCGGAATCGATTCCGTGCCCTTAGCATCACGCTGGAAGACTAGTCTTCATTCACATCACGGGGTGAGGCTGATCACCATCAAGAAAGAACACCGGTGAGCACTGATGAGCCCTGCGAGCACCGGCTGTTACCTATAGTTAGGTGGCCGTCGCGGTTGCCGTTTCCAGCGGTGCGCCGCAACAACCATTCTGCGTCCGCCGCTCGGCTTTCCTCACCCAACATCTCTACACCCCGCTTTGCAACTGCGTCCGCACAGAAAACACCTGGTACATCCTGCAGCTAGGTGCTTGTTGCCATCGCTCGCCTGCGACGCAGTACCAGCAGCTGCTCGTCTCGCTGAAGCAGCTGTCCCTAACAGGCATCGCAGTCCTACAGTCTACTTGCGCTCGCTATCGCTATGGCGCGAGCCAAACCTCAGTTCAAGAGCTTCGTGGCGGGCCCGCCGCCTGAGCCTGCCGCTACCGCAACTCCGCCTGAGTTGACGATGGCTCCCTCCACGACAAGAGCGCCGCGCTCTGCTGCCGATTCATACCAGTTCGCCGCAATGGATGCCGAAGATGAGGTGAACCCACACCTCCACGAGAAGTTTTCACGCATAAACATCGCTGGTCGTTCACAACATGGAACTTCATTCGCCAGATCCTCCGTTGAACCTTCGGTTACCGTGCCTCATACCATCCGCCAGTATGTGTCCGAAGCAAATCTTCCCGTGGCCACTGAGTCATGGTTATCTCGGCCAGAGGTACCGACCACTGAGGAAATCCTTGATACAGAGGATTTTCTGAGTGACACGGTGTCAATTCTGCCAAACAACATCGACGGCCCCTGGGCATCGAAGGAACGGTATCTCGAGAGTCTGTTTGAGCTCTTGAGAGAGGACACGGTCCGGCCCTTACGCGAGACGGTCGGCCGGATCCGCACGAAGTCGTGGGGAAAAGAAGACGAGTATGGCAGTACTGTGGGCATTTATAATAATGTCCACATAGTCGGTTTTACCTTCTCTCCTCGTGGACTTGCCGCCCGCGTCCAATTCTCTCTTGCCCGCGCTGGTAAACGAATCCACTGGGAGCAATCTAAGCGGCTGCTTACAGGCTCACTCATTGCACTGACACCGGAGAGTGACAACTTCCGTTCTAAATGTACCGTGGCGGTCATCGCTGCCAGGCCGTTGGCCAACCTGGTGCAAGACCCGCCTGAAATCGACATCTTCTTCCCACGCCCCGAGGAAGTTGAGATTGATCCTGGCCAATGCTGGATGATGGTCGAAGAGCGCAGCAGCTACTTTGAAGGTACACGACACACGCTCCGTGCGCTACAGAAGTTGATGAGAGAACCGTTTCCTTTATCGGAGCATCTCATCAACCTCGAGACAGCTGTCGATGCCCCGGACTACATCGAAAGGAACCCACACCTTGATCTTACTCCAGTATTCGAGGGCGAAACAAGCATGAATGTCCTTCAGCCGTGGCCGGACTATCTGAAGACAGAGCTGGACAAGACTCAAGTCCTTGCCCTACAGCGCATGATCACGAAGAAATGCGCCATCATTCAAGGACCCCCTGGAACTGGCAAGACTCACGTGTCCGTGGTTGCTCTAAAAGCCTTACTGAACAACATGGAGCAAGGTTTCGACGCACCCATCATTGTCGCTTGCCAGACCAACCACGCTCTGGATCAGCTTTTGCGTCATGTTGCAGCCTTTGAGCCTAGCTTCGTGCGCTTAGGCGGTCGCTCTCGCGATGAAGAGATCAAGAAGCGCACACTCTTTGAGCTCAAGCAGGTTGACAGGCCACCGTCCATCGCCGGTGGTGCGATGAGCCCGGCGATCTTCCGCCTAAAGAACATTGAGAGGCAGATGCGTACGCTTCTCTCTCCTCTACAAGTCAGGAGTGCGTTCTTCTCCCACAATCTCCTCCACCAGCTCAAAATTATCACTGAAAAGCAATTCGAGTCGTTTGAGCGTGGTGATACTCGCTGGGAATCCCATGGCGCCCAACAGGAAGATCATTCTGAGGATCGAATCGCTGACTGGATCGGCAAGCACTATGAGTTTGTTGAGAGGGGCATCCCTCCAGACGATTTCGCGTTTGAGTATGAAGAGGTCGATCTCGAATTCGAGCAACTCAAGGAAATCGAAGCCGAGAACATGGTCAAAGACGATGAAGACTACGAAACACTACCAGGCGGTATAATAAACCTGTCAGAGAACCTTGTCGGCAAACATTCTACGTCCACGAGCGTCACGGATGAGGACGTTCGACGACTACTCTCGAAGACCGACAACATGTACAAGATCAAGGACAAGCTGAGGGGCGTGGTGTACAATTATCTGAGGAACCAGGCGAAAGAACTGATCTTGAAAGCATTCCGTGAGGTTGCGAAAGAATACCAGGAGGCTGTCGTACAGCGTGCCGTTGGTCGATGGGAACTTGACCATATGGTACTGAGGAAGCAAAAGATTATCGGTATGACAACCACTGGGCTCAGCAAGTACCGCGCTCTGGTGTCGTCTCTGGAACCCAAGATCGTCCTGATTGAGGAAGCTGCCGAGACATTGGAGGCCCCGGTGACCGCAGCTTGCGTCCCTTCCTTGGAGCACCTCATCCTCGTTGGTGACCATCAGCAACTTCGGCCCCATTGCCATGTCTCGGACCATGAAGATGACCCTTTCTTTCTTAACGTGTCGCTCTTTGAGCGCCTTGTAAGGAACAAGGTAGAGTACGACACTCTTCGCCGGCAGAGGCGCATGGTTCCGCAGATCCGACGTCTTATCAGACCCATCTACGGAGACCTCATCAAAGACCATCCCTCAGTCAAGGACCCAGCCATCCGCGCTCCTGTTCCTGGCATGGGTGACATCGACACTTTCTTCTTTACTCACGAGTGGCCGGAGACCGTTGATACCCAAATGTCCTCGTGTAACGCTATGGAGGCCGACATGATTGCCCAATTCTACAACTATCTCTTTATGAACGGCATGCCTTACGGAAACATAACGGTGCTGACCTTCTACAACGGCCAACGCAAGCTAATCCTAAAGAAACTCAGGTCCCATCCGAACTTACAAGGGACCGGACGCGACCTTAGAGTTGTCACCGTTGACTCCTACCAGGGCGAAGAGAATGAAGTTGTCCTCCTCTCGCTGGTCCGCAGCAACATCAATGGCCGCGTTGGCTTCTTGAGCAACGTGAATAGGGTTTGCGTTGCTCTTTCACGCGCTAAACGAGGTTTCTACATGTTCGGCAACGGCCAACTTCTTGCCACCGAGAGCAAGATCTGGTCGGAGGTCATCACCGTTCTAGCTGGTAAGAAGAGTCTCAAGGAGGAAGCCATGCGGGTTGGCTATCACCTGCCTCTGACTTGTGTCAAGCATGGGCGCAAAACTTTTATCGGTGATCTCGATGACTGGAGCCTTGTGCACGGCGGCTGCGAAGAGATGTGCAAGGGAAAACTTCCCTGCGGTCATCACTGCATTCTACACTGCCACCCGTTCCCGCACGAGACAGTCAGTTGCAACCAGAGTTGCCGAAGGACCCTAGGTTGTGGTCATATGTGTGCAGCATCTTGCGCTGACGAATGCCGTTGCACAATCTGCGTGCGTGCAGTCGGGTCCATTCTCCGCCCGGGAGCGAGGCCTACGCTTAACACTGGCCAGGTTGCGCTGAGAAAGAACGACACTGCTGCCCACTCTAGGCGTCCTCCAACGCCTGGTGCTGGACCCACTACTCAGCCATTCCGTCAGGCCGGCTCTGTACGGATTTCACCACTTTGTGGCGCCCATCGCAAATCGAACAGTGATGGATCTGACCACTCAACATGGCAAGCCTACACTCAGAACGTCAGGGAGCACGATGCAGAACTGGCACAACGAGCAAACCAACAGTACCAGGAAAGGCTGGAACATTTGGACCAGCGCCGCACTGCCCTATTGGAAAAGGAGATGGAACGTTCCGTCTTCAATGATGACTATCGGAGCGCCCCTTCAGCTTTACAGGCTACGGCTGGTGCTAAGTATTCTTCTGGAACGCGTGGTGCTACCCCACCCTCAACTGGCCGTGGCCCCCATCGCCAGCGATGGGTGCACGATTACGACCCTGTTTCGAGCAGCAGGACACCGACCAATTCGGAGCAGAGCCTCCTTGACTAAGTCTTTTCTTAAAGAACCCACTGATCTACACAAAGAGCGAGTTCGCTGCCGACGCCAGTAACACAACGCTGCATTGATTCGGCAACGTTCCATCTCCTGACAGCCCGTTCTGGCTCCTATGATTTCTCCCTTAGGACAGTGGCATTACGGGAGGGACTGCTTTCCTATTTTCTCTTTGACTTTTTCCATGATCGAACTTCAGCCACTGGTTCAACAATTTCAGTTCAATCGGCACTGCACTAATAATCAGCGGTGAATTTAATAAGGGCTCGGATTTGCTGGGTTTTGCTTTGCTTTGGTAAAAAGTCTTTACTTCAACTGCGGTCATTCTTTTTCATAGGCAACATAGTTATCAGCGAGGACAATAAGAATTTCAATCATCAGAGGGGCCATGCTTGTCTCTGTTCCTACCGTATTACTCATTACTATTATCTTGAGAAAACCCCCACGCCCATCCACAATTACCAACGGGACAAGCATATGTAGTAGCCACAACCCGCTTCCTCCGTCCTTTGTTCCTCCCTTCTTCCAACAACAACAACAACGACCATTTAAGCCACACGAACCCGAAATCCATGCACTGCATGCACCCACACATCCCCTCTCCCCTCTGACTCATCCTTTTTTTGTCCTTCCCCTTTCTGACTGATCATCGCTGTCATTCTCTTCCCTCCCAGTACTCCCAGTACTCCCAGTCCCACCATTCCCTCCCCCGTGCGCTCACAAGAAATACCGAAACGTGACGGCCCGGTCGCCCATCTCGCTCAGCTGGCGCGACGTGTAGTCGAAGTGGGCGCCGCGCGTGACGGCCGTCTGGCGGCGCCGGTTGAGCACCGAGTAGCTGAGCATCAGCACGGCGGCGGCCGTGGCGCCCGCGAGGATGAAGCCCAGCTCGAGCGCGTGGCCCAGCACGTAGCGCGGCGCGTCGCGGTCGCGGTAGAAGTTGGATGCGATTGCTGGGGGGGGTTTTTTTTTTTAATCTTTCTGTCGTTTTTTTTGGGTTCGGGTCGTGTGTGCGGAGGGGGTGGGGGAGAGGGGGAGGGGAGAGGGGGAAGGGGGTTTAAGGAGAGGAGAGGGAACGAAAGGAAAGGGAAGACGACTTACCACCGCCCAAGGAGCCGAAGCCAATCTGGATGCCCATGCCGGCGGCGCGCTTGGACGTCCCCGCGAGGTTGTTGCTCAGCCAAGTGACGTTTGCGAGGAAGGCCGGGTAGATGGCGCAGGCGGCGATGTAGACGCCGGCGTAGACGACGCCGGGGCGCGCCGACGACACGCACGTCACGAAGCCGACGGCCATGGCGAGGAAGAAGAAGAGGAGGAAGGGCGAGCGCTGCCCGCGGCGGTCGCTGAGGAACGCGAAGAGCACGGAGCTCGCCGCCGCCGAGACGTAGATGGGGATGGTCAGCAGCTGCGCCGTCGACGGCGACACGTCCATCTCCGTCTGGATGATGGTCGGCAGGAACAGCGCGATGCCGTACAGCGGGCACGCTATCCCCCAGTACACGACGATGTTGACCCAGATCTGCCAGTCGAGGATGGCGGCGCGCACGTGCGTCCAGCGGATGGCGTCGTCGTTTTGCGGCACGACGAGGCGGCCGGAGGAGTCGAGGTCGGGGGCGGTGTTGAGGTCCGAGATTTGGTACTTCAGGCGGTGGACGACGAAGGCGCGCTCCTCGGCGGTGAGGAAGGTGGCGGTTTGCGGGTAGTCCCAGATGACGAAGTAGGAGAGGAGGGCGACGAGGACGGTGCCGAGGCCTTCGAGGATGAAGATCCAGCGCCACACTTCGAGGCCGCCGATGCCGTCCATTTTGGCGATGGCGAAGGCGAGGAGGCCGGAGAAGGCGCCGGCGATGCTGGCGGCGCTGAAGAAGAGGGATTGGCGCCAGAGGGCTTCGCCGCGGCAGTACCATGTCGTTATGTAGAAGGATGCTCCGGGGTAGAGTCTGTGCGGTTTTGTGTCAGTTTCCCATGTGTAGGCCGAAGTGTGTGAGGGGAAAAGATACCCGGCTTCCGTAAGCCCAAGGAAAAATCGTGCTGTGAGGAGGCCCTTGTAACTTTGCACGAGACCCATGAGCGTCATTACGATGCCCCAGGCGAGTACGGTTATTGGTAGCCATATGCTAGGTCGTAGCTTCTTGAGGACGATGTTGCTGGGAAGGTCGAAGGCGCAGTAGGAGAAGAAGAAGATGGTCAGCGTCCAGTTGTATTGGCCGCTGGACATGTTGAGGCTTTCGCTCAGGCCCTCCACTTTGGCGTTTGCGATATTGGAGCGGTCGAGGAAGGACATGAGGTAGAGGAGAGCGAGGATGGGAACGATGCGGACGTCCATCTTGCGGAGGATTTTCTTCTGGTCCAGGTGGGCGAAATTTCTCATGGAAACGCCGGCGGCAGTTGCTTGCTCGTCAACCTCTCGCTTTTGGTCCGCGACAGACATTCTTCGGCGTTGCGTCTCCCGACGCGGGCGTTGGCCTGTGTCGGCATCGGCCTGCCGAGGGTCGGGAGAATCGCGAAGAGCAGATACAAGGTCTACCTTTGGCGCCATACTGTCGGGATACAGCTTGAAGAAAAAAAATGGCGGGGACAAGGGTGGAGGAGAAGGCTAGCTTCTCAGCTCGAGTTTTGAGAATGGGTGGCATTGACTGCAAACAGAAGTCTGAGACATTCGCTTCGGGGAGACGAACGGATCGAATGAGACACAGCGAGACGACGATGAGTCAGCGTGGAGTGAAAGCTCGTCTGCTGTTTGATCAGAGCTGAAGGAATGTCGGCGCTCAAATAATCGGTTTGCAGCCAAGGTGTTGTCGGTACTGTGTAGAGCGAGAGATGGAGTGGGAACGCGCTGGCATTGAAATGGGCAAAACGCACCCACTTCTCCTTGAAGCAGGAACCGTAGTATGAAAGCAGCACGCTTCCATTATCTCTAGAATATAATCTTCTGGCCTTTGAATCATAATGCCCGTCAACTCGGTCAAAATCGCAAGTTTACCGTACCTTTTGACTCACTCTCCTTTCCCTTGCCTTATTGTGCTCTTTCCCAATCCGAGCACGCCCTCCATTACTCATCCCATAATTCACCCTCCCCCAATCTCATCCTCATCATCCCCATCACTAGGTACCAAACTCCGCCTCCGCTGTCCACCGGTACCACCACCCAACCCCACCCTCGCCAATGCCGCCAACACATCCGCATCCTCAATCCCCACCTCGCTCATACCCTCCCACTCCTCCTGCCCATCGCTGTCATCGTCGCCGTCGCCATCTAGGAGCCCTTCATCGTCGTCGGACCTGTCCAGCAAGTATGCGTCCGCATCTAGATCGTCGCCATTATCGTCGCTATCACCGTCGCTGGCATCGCTGCCGTCGATTATACTTCCGTTCGTTGTTGTGCGCGGAGGAGGGTGTGCGGCGAGATAGGCTTGCAGCGCCCAGGCCCAGCCGAGGCACATGGCGAGCCAGACGCGGCGGTTGCGGGAGGCTTTTTCGGCTGTGATGGCGGTGGCGGGGTTGGTAGAGGGTGGAGCGTCGATGTCGGTGTCGGGGTCGGTGGGGGATGGGGGGGATGACCATGGGGCGCCGGAGGGGTAGAGGATGGTGAGGAGTTTGATCAGGAGGAAGGTCGTGGGGGGGATGGTTACGAGAGTTGTGTGAGAGGATGAAGAGGTGTCGTCCCGAGGCCGGTTGTGCATCGGAACGCGGACGGTGATGCTGCAGAGACCCGTTTCGTCGTCGATTACGGTCGTGGCTTCTCTTTCCGTTTGAGCCGCTTCCCCTTGTTCGTCTCCTCTCGCTCTGCTGGTGTCGGGTGCGGTTGTTGTCGAGCCCCGGTAATAATTCCTCACAAGCCACCTCCCGCACCACCCCAGCTTCGCCGCGTCTTCGGTAAGCTGCCGCCTGCTCCTCTCCTTGCCCTCCCGCCCATCACCGTCGCTGTGCCACCGGTAGCACCGCAGCGGGCCGCCTCTCGTCGCTAGATCGACCAGGTCCGCCGCTGTCCAACTGCTTACATCTGTTCGGCACTTCGTCCGCGTATCATGGAGGGTGGCGGCGGTACTGCGCAGCAGCCAGTTGCCCTTTGTCGCGTCAATCGCATTAGCTCTGCCGTTGAGAGGCTCCACTGCTTTGTCTTCTTCTTCTTCTTCTTCTTCTTCTTCTTCTTCTTCTTCTTCTTCTTCTTCTTCTTCTTCTTCTTCTTCTTCTTCTTCTTCTTCTTCTTCCTCCTCCTCGTCCTCCTCGTCTTCTCCCTCATCCATCCCCTTCCCTTTCCTCTCCATCACATCCAGCGCCACCCAATTCCCTCCCTCTCCGCCACCTCCCGCATCCACCACCACGCCGCCACTACCACTCCCCACCCTCCCATGCCCGTGTCCGCGTCCGCGTCCACGTCCGCGTCCACGTGCTCTCCTTGCCACCTTCGTCGACCAATTCCCACTCCCACTCCCACTACTACTCCCACTATCACTATCACTCCCACCCCAACTCCCACCACTACTACTACTACTACCACTTCCCCTTCTCCCCATCCTCCCACCATTCCCCATCACCTCATCCTCCGCCGCCTCCTCGTCCTCCACCTCCACCACCTCCGCCTCCGCCTCCCCCTTCCCTTCCGCCACTCCCACCACCCACGCCTCCAACGCCCGCGCATACACGCGCTGGAAGCCGCGCGCCTCCCTCACGACGCCGACCCAGTGCTGCGCGGCGAGGGTGCGGGCGGGGGCGGGGGCGGGGGCGGAGACGTTGGCGTTGGCGGAGACGTTGGTGGGTGGGTCGAGGCGTGGATGGAGATGAGGAGGAGGAGGGATTGCGGTGTGGTCTTGGTCTTGGTCCTGGTCCTGCTCGGAGGAGGACAAGGAGGGCGAGGCGGAGGGGGAGTCGTCAGCGGCGTCGTCAGCGGCTTCGTCATCGGAGGAGGCCTCGTCAGAGGATGATGATGATGTGGTGGGGGAGGGGGCTGGGGAGGAGGAAGAAGAGGAGGATAACGACGACGATGACTTGGACTTTGAGGAGGGGATGGAGGGGGGTGGGGCTGGTTGGAGTGCGGTGGTGGTGGTGGTGGTGAGCTTCAAGCCGTTGGGGGGAGGTTGGCTGTGGCTGTGGCTGTGACTGTCGTGGCGATGGTGGCTGCCGTCATGGCGATCGCGATGATGGCTGTTCTGCTTCTGTTGGTGTTGGTGTTGTCGCGGATGGTGGTCGTCGCCTTTTCGCGCAATATCTTGCTGGTCCGGCAGCACGTGGAGCTGGGCCGCGACGAAGAAGCTGTCGGCATCGTGCCAATGCTGCTTGGGGAGGGCTTGGCCCATGGCTGGTAGCTCGTGTTTGTTGTGGCTTGCGCGTGCGCGCGCGCGTGTGCGTAGTCGATGATGAAACCTTGTGCGTGTTTCGCAGCGTCGACCGTGTCGGCGGCGGGTGGAGGCCGACCCTGGCTCGAGCAACGTCCGGCCTCGATCAATTGGGAATTTACCGGTGAGTCGCGGTGCTATAGCTGCGACGCGCTTGGCCGTTCGAAGCACAAGTGTGTCGGGTGTAACGTGCGAAGAGAGAGGGAGGACTGTAGGAATGAGGGGGAGGTGAGGTTTCGGTGTTGAATGGCGGGGCTGCGGGTCTTCATGAAGAAAATAAAGACAAAAAGCAGTGTCACCTGGGCGAAGATGGAGCAAGGTAGGACAAGTTTTCAGCACGTGATGGCAGGGTCCAGGTTTTAAGTCCGGGATCCAGGATAGTTGCGACGGAGAAGAATGACGCGGGTGACGACGGCCGCGAGCTGGAGCGTGGATCCCCTGCGTTGGAGACGGGATAAGCACGCGGCATCTTGATACTGACGCATTGGACGGAAAGTAGACGGGACGGTAGCGGTCGACAGCCACACAGTCTGCAACGTGTGTGTGCAGGGGTATCATATTGCCTATTTTCTCTATTGCTGCGCAGCTCTAGGGCTACCTCCAGAGACCGTAAGGGCCGGTTGTGAACTTCCACAGCTTGATTGTGCCGTCCTCGCTGCCCGTTGCATACAGCTTTCCATCGGGTGAGAACATGCTCGTCCAGACCGGACCATGGTGACCCTTGCCAATCTCTGGTGTGACTCGTTAGCGCGCGCATGCAAGGGCAGAGCTCAGGTGATGTGCGCTTACCCAGTTCCTCGCCGGTGCTGAGGTCGAAGACATGCACCCACGTGTCGCTGCTGCTACCCGCGACGAACTTCTCCTGCGCGCTGTGTAGCGCGACGCTGGCCAAGTCGTACTTTGTCGTCACGCTCTTGATCAGCGTTGCGGGCTGCCTTCCGTCGAAAAAATACGCCGTCTTGCCCGCGGCGACGCTCAGGATGCCGCCTCCCTGGCTGCCGTCGGCCCCCATGTTGTCCAGCTCGCAGCTCCCAAAAGTCCCGTCAACGGCGTACTCGCCGATTGTCGACTGCGTCCGCAGGTCCCACCACCGTATCTTCTTGTCCTCCGACGCCGTGATGATGATGTTGGGGTCGTTTGCCCAGACGATGGACTTGATGGATCCCTGGTGCACTCCAGCGCCGATCTCGAAGCTCGCAGACGACACGCCGTTGGGCTCGGTGGGCGACGAAGCTGCGCTGGTACTCCTCGAAAGATCGAAGATGCGGAGTCTCTTGCCGACCGTGCCCGTGGCCAGTATTTGGGGATGCGGCTGGTTCGGGAAGGCGACGGCGCGGACAATGTGCTCGTGCTCGAGCGTGTGCAGGGCTTCGCCGGTCTGGGTATCCCACACCTTGGCCGAAAAGTCTGCCGAGCCGGTGGCGGCGAGGGTGGCGTCCGACGAGATGCGCGCCGACCAGACGGCGCCCTTGTGGCCCAGGAAGGTGCCTATCCAGTCGCCAGTCACGCCGTTGCGCAGCATGGGGTTGTTGTCCTTGCAGGCGGAAATGAGGAAGTAGTCATCGTCAATGACGGACGAGAAGCTGATGTGGGTGATGGGCCGCGAGTGGCCATGGCACGTCAAGGGGACGACTTTGACGGTTTCTGGAGCGTGTTGCGGTCAGCATATAGCTCTCGCGCGTCTGTGAGGCCGTGAGGGCTGCGAGGCAGCTCTGTGCCAGCGCTGCTCGGCTGCACCGACGGACGTACCGGTAGCCATTGCGGGCGCTCGGGGCAAGGAGAGACGGGTGTGAGGGTCGGGTTGTTGTGGCGGGCAGAGCTGCTCATAGGATGCTGTAGTTCAAAGGCAGGCGCGAAGGAGGGTGAAACGTGGGCGCGAGAAGCCGAAAGCACCGTCGGGCTCTTGCAGATCCGGACCCTGGGAGCTAGTGGGGCTTTTTCGGAAGGCGTCTATTGTACAAAGGGACGGGGAGGGACCAAGGAAAGAAAAAAGAAGACTCGTGGGAGCTCGTCACGTCGTGAGAAAGGGAGACAGCGGGGGCTCTGCTCTTGTCGCGGGGTGCAGCGGCGCGGAGCAGGAAGGAGCGAGGTGATAGCAGAAGCGCCCGCGTTAAGGCTGGGCGGCGGCTTTGTTATTCGCGGGAGACCAGACCCAGGCACGCCATTCGCCTGCCCTCAACAGCGCTATTCTGGAAAAACTGTTCGCCCGAGTCTGTCCTGAGACCGCACCTCTCACCTCGCCTGCGTGCCCTGTCGCCGTCACACGCCGCTCTGCGCCATCCCACACCATTCCACACCATCTGCGTTGCCATGCGCACCGTCTCTCCTGTTGTCTGCAAGTTCCGAACCAGTAGCTCCGCATATCACACATTGCAAACCTTTAGCGAGCAGCCTGTCGTGGCACATGACCGCGAAGTGTAAGCCTATGGCAATGGTCCATGCCTGGCCGAGAAGCCGGGAGCCACTACGAATGGTGAAATAATTCAATCCGTCTGCGTCGCCTTGCAATTCGTATTGGCGGATGTTTTATTCCCTACGCTTGTGTAGCACCAAACATCAGTGGTATTTTTTGCTCGTTCGTCCCAGTCGCAGGCAGCGGCGAGGCGATTGCGCCTACTTCGAACAACACGGCCACTCCATTTATTTCCATGTGCTAAAATTCTTCCTCCTGTAGTCGCGTCGAGTGATGAAAAATTACCCTTCATAATAACAGCGTCAGACTCGACCCCAGCAACCGTTGTTGAACCCACGCGCACGAAAAAGGCTACCGTCATGCTCAACACCACGCTAACCACATCCGTCACATCACCACCCAATCCGAATTTCCCAGCGGCAAAACCCCGGCTTTGACGTGAGACGCCCTCGCCCAAGCCAAGAATAGGCCCGGTGCCGCCCTTGAACACCTCATCGCCCGGTCGCGCGCCGTCCCGGTCGCATCACTTACCTCCTACCCCCCATCCACGCGCGACAAAACACCAAACCTGCATTTCGATACACATGGACCTAGCCTTCTTCGACCCCGACCGCTCGCACGCGGACCACCTGCGCGCCGCGCTCGAGGCGACCGTCGCCGCCGACGCCCGCCGCGCGGCAAAGTACGGCGTCCACGACAACCACACCTCCTCGTCCTCTTTCTCCTCCTCCGACGACTGCTGCCACCACCATCTGCTGTGGCCGCGCGGCACCACGCCCGACGATGTGCGCGCCGCGTACGACGACCGGTTAAGTGCTGCGATGCGGGAGCTGCGGGAGGCGACGGCGGAGACTGAGGAGGAAGAAGACGGCGAGGGGGTGCAGACGATGCCGAGGGTAGTGGCGGTCGCCGCTGGTGGTGGTGGGGGGAAGGGCGGGTGGAAGATGAAGAAGGGACGGGGGGAGTTGGTGACGCCGCCGTCGAGTGGGGATGAGGCGGGGGTGGTGGTGGTGGGAGGTGGGGGGAAGAGGAAGAGAGGGTGTGGGGAGGGAGAGGGGGCGGATGGGTGCGCGACGAAGAGGATGCGTGTGGATGTGGATGTGGATGCGGATGTTGTGAGGTGAGTTGCGATGTTGCGTGCGGATGCTTCTTCTTTCTTTTCTCTGTTTTTTTGAGGGACGCATGCTGATGGTTTTATGGTAGGTTTGGCCGGCATCTTGCCACGCCGCGTTTTTCGCCCAAGAGGAAGTCGCATGCTTCTAGGCGGCTTCCGAGGGGTAGGAGATTCGCGGCTGGACTCCAGGTGTGTAACACGCATGCGATGACGACGCGGTCGAAGGTTAGGAAGAGCAGGAGTACTGGATGAAGAGAAGACTCGACCTGACCATTCAAACCACAATCACCTCCCGATGGTCAACTCGGATTCGCTACTGCGCCCCTCGGACTCCTTGGGAACGAGTATCATGAGCCGGGCCCTCGCAGCCTATCATTATCGACTTGCGTTGGTCGACAGGCTGGATGGCTGCCCGGCGATTGCGGAGCCAACAGCGACGATATGGATCCAACACCGGCAACATGCATTACCGGCCTTTCGGCAGAAACAGCTGTGCTCGCTACTGGGTTGCACGCACTGACGGCCGGAACGCCGCCTCGCCGTGCCGTGGGTACGGTTAACATCCACCCGAAATCAAAGACCCTTGTCGGAGGTCGTTTATGTCTTTGTTGTGTGGAAGAGAAGATGCAGGAAATGGAAATACTCCGGGCTCGTGTTGGAAGGAAGAGAAGTGCCTGGAAATTCTTGTCTGCCGAACGCACGGAATGTGAGAAAGGAGAAGTTTCATCTGAAGTGCGTCCCGAACCTACACCGTAGTTAGTCTTAGGTTGGATAAAGCGTAGATGGACTGACCTGGAATGGTCAAAATCTATGGGTGCAGGCTCCACGATCAACATGCTGCTCTGCAGTTGCATGTCCATGTGTGTTCAATTTTTGTGAGGGTTGTATCTGATTGACAATTGATCCAAGCCCGGTTCTGGCTGTAAGCGTGTGCTATATTGCCCACATGGTCTACAATCCATTGGAGGACTGACCAGGGCGTGTTGCTGCCTGAAATCAGCGAGCTTAGGTAACCAGAAATGTGCAATTCCATTGGCCAGAATCCCCCGCACCCCATGTCGCTCATCCGTCGCCTCAAAACAACATGGACACGGGCCATCTCCACATACCCTCCCACGTTTTGATACTACCAGACACACTCCGCCAGCCTTCTAATGCACTCCCCCACGCATCCCCTCCCTGAAAGCCTCACGCCGACCGAAGCTGATGAATCTTCCACCTCGTCGCACCGCACCGTCAGCACCGACATCGACGGGCAGCCCCCGGCCACACAGCCCTCAGACCCATGTGACTGTTTCGCACACCTTCGGCCCGCAAATCTGGAGGCCTGCCTCGCCTTCGACGAGGTAGCATCAGAGATCAAGAGCGCGCCGGACGCCTTTCCTTACCACCGCAACTTCCTTTCCATCGAGTCCATCGTGCCGCTCAGCTCACTACAGCACCCGCCCCGGCCAGCCGATGGTTATGATGACGACGAGGACCCGCCCCTGAGCCAAAGCCAGAGCCAGTCCGGATTCCCGCCCCAGGCCAGCGCCACCGAGACGGAGACGGATGAGGAGACGGCCACGCAGGACCCGCGCCTCGTCTGGACCGGGCACTACCGCTTCTCGTTCGACGCGCCGCTCGAGCTGCCGCCGCTAGGCTGGCGCGTCGGGTCGGGGCGGTGGAAGAAAAGCAAAGGAAACCCGTCCACCACCACCACCACCCCGGCTTCCGCCTCCACAGTGCGCAACCACGGCGGCGTCGACCTGCTGCTAGCCAAGACGCGGGTCCCAGCGTCCGGGCTAGCGGGCCTGCACGCGCGTTTCGCCTTCGAGCGCAACGGGGCGTTCATGCTGGTCGTCGAGAACCCGCGGCGGCCGGTCGTGGTGCTGGGCGACGAGAGCTTCGACAGCGGCGGGCGCGTGCTGGCGAAGCCGCGGTGCCGCATCGGGCTGGGGAACCTGGCGTACGTCTTCGAGTACGTGGTGCGCAGCGGGGGGCCCGCGAAGGAGCGCGCGTTCCAGCAGCGGCTGGGCCAGTTCCTGCGCGAGACGTTTGGAGGCAGGGATGGCGGTGCCGGTGCGACGCCGCCGCGCGAGCTGCTGGCCAGCCCCGCCGAGGCGGATCATCCGCTGTGCGATTGGCTGATCAGGGGCACGGTGGGCAGGGGCGCGTTCGGGACGGTGACGGCGGCGAGGCATCGGGTGACGGGGAGGATCGCGGCGGCGAAGATGGTGGTGAGGACGCAGAGGAGCGTGAGGGAGTGCATGAGGGAGATTGATATCTGCGCCAAGGTGCCGGGTCATGTAAGCATCCTCTCTATCTCTACATTCGATCCAAGCAGAAAACAAGCAACACACGCATGGCTTCTAGCAAACGAAGCCCGAAAAGACGCTGAACGAAAGTGTGACGTGCAACAGCCCAACCTCTCCTCCCTCATCGACACCATCTACGAACGCGGCGAGCGCTGGTACACGGGCCCGCGCCCCGAGCGCGTCTGGCTCATCTCCTCCCCCTTCGTCCGCGACACGCTGGCCGCCCACATCCAAACGACCTCGCCCGCAGCCTCCGCCCTCTCCACCCCGCTCCCGCCCCACCTCCTCCACCTCCGCCTCACCCTCTTCCACCAACTCCTCTCCGGCCTCGCCCACCTCCACGCCCACGGCTTCATCCACCGCGACATCAAGCCCGCAAACATCGGCATCGTCTCCATGCCCCCCATCAGTGCCCCACCGCCACCAACAACAACAACAACCACCCACCCCCTTCCCTCCTTCTCCTCCATCGCCGCCATCCTCGCCACCACCACCACCACAAACAAACCCCCTCCCCCCCGCATCGTCATCCTCGACTTCGGCCACGCCATCCACGCCCCCCGCGCTCACCCCCGCCCCGGCACCGTCGGCACCATCCCGTACCTCGCCCCGGAAATGGAGCCTCTGCCTCTTCCGCCGCCACAATCGTCGCCATCATCGCCATCATCGTCACCGCCACCACCACCCACATACGGCCCCGCCGTCGACGTGTGGGCACTCGGCGTGGTGGGGTGGCAGTTGTTCGTGCAGCCGGGCCTGCCGTGGCGGCGGGTGCCGGAGGAGGAAGGGGTGTGGGCGGGGAGGGTGGCGGCGTTGAGGGGCGCTGTGGGGAGGGTGGGGGAGAAGCGGGGGGAGGGGGAGAGGGAGAGCAGCAGCAGCGTGTTTGCGCTTTTGGTGGAGATGTTGGCGTGGGAGGAGGGGGGCAGGGTGGGGGCGCGGGAGGCGTTGGGGCATGCGTGTTTTGGGGGGGTGAGGGGGGAGGTTGAGGAGGTGGAGGCGGAGGCGGAGAGGAGGAGGCGGGGGACGAGGAAGAGGGCGAGGAGGGGGGAGGGGGAGGAGGGGGAGGAGGCGCTGGAGGTGGTGGGGTAGAGGTGGGGGAGGGGGAGGGAGGCTGTTGTACATGCTCGTTGGCGTGGGATGGTGGGTGGTATGGAGGTCTTGGAGTTCGACTGCAGCGGCGTGCCGATCGATTTTTTAGATGGCTGATACTGTGACTGTAGTTGGAAGCCTCAAAGCGGGACATATCATGTGGCATGGTTTCGGGACGGACGCCAGACCATTTTCGTTGGCATCACTTCACAAACACTACGTATTCCCTAACGCCCGCGGTCTCACCCTCCATTACCCCGTGCACGTAGCAGTCGCCAACTACATTGCGCCAGTGTCTGGTAGGCTCGAGCTTACTGTCGGATGGAGAATACCCCATTTCCTTCGGCCCGCGACCATCCAGCGGTCGAAAAACGAAGGGAACCTTGCTGCCGCTGGGAACCCATATATCGTCGCCTGGTTCCATGTTGGACGGGCCGAACCCGACCAGCCCTCCCTTTGTGATGAAGAACTTGCGGTTGAAGACATGAAAGCCGATGTCCGAGAGCAGTTGGGAACGGATGTTGTCCGGGAGGTGCTCGTTGGGCCAGAAGAACACCCAAGTCTTCAGCTGATCGATATCGCTCTTGGTAGGAATCCGTTTGGCGCCGTCCGAGGCCTCGGAAGCGCGGCGGTTTCCAAAGATGGCTCGGTAGAAGGCCTCTCGGTTTTCGACGTCGGTGTCCGGGTCCCGAGCGGTGCCGGGACAGACGGGGTAGAGCAGGTTCTTCCGGCTGCGGTATTCGATCACGGGCGCGCATTTGCTCGACAGGAAATGCTTGACCGTCTCCGCTTCGAGCTTGGTGCAGGCCGCGTCGGTGGTCTTGGCGACTTGGCCGACGTGGACGCAGTGCATCGACATCACCGCTCCCCCGTGGTGGACGACCGCGGTAGCTCTGTTTGCAGATGCGTTGTACTCCCTGCGGTTCCGTTCGCGATCTTCCTCGATGCTTTGGCCGGTGCGGTCGAGCGTGCGGCTGAAGTCTTGCGCCCATGACGGGAGGGGACTCGAATGTACGTGCCTCCCATCCCCGTACATGATAGAGAAGTTGCTGTATAGTCGTTCTGGTGACTGGATAATGCGTTTGCTGAGCTCCCTGTTCAGAGTCGTCATGTCCAGCTTGTAGTCGACGTCTATCAATCGTTGACCTTCATGGAGAAGTCCGAGAAGCCCGTATATCTTGTCGCGGGGGTTCGTCGCTTCACGGTGGCCGAAGGACTGGACAAGTTGTAGTAGCTCCAAGCTTTCTGGATGTGAGAGGCTGCCGCGGACTCTGTGCAAAGTCTTGATATCCTGGGGAAAAAGCTCCAGTATCTCGTACGTGGGTCGGCCATGGGTGGGGTATGACAGGTAGCCAACGACTTTTTCGTACAGTGAGGCGCAGCAGCTAGCTTTGGCATGGTGTTGTAACTGCAAGGCTGCATTCACTATTGTCTCCCACCGTATATTCAGAGCCCCACATACAAGCGTCGTCTCCTTGGGCAACACGGTCTCTTGCACGGTCCAGATGCGTTTCCACCAAGGACGCCGTATCAAGGCCCACAGCGCTTGGATTGGTTCCACGAACCGGCGATCATCGGTGTTGTATCGCGATGTGAGATAGGCGAAGCCAGGTATTTTGTATAGATGGATCCCCTCGGCCAGGATTTCCAGGAGCTTGAATGCTTCCGACATTCTTGGTCGATTTCCGTGCCACTCACACCGCACAGAAGCATTTGAAATAGGGCTGGACACTCCATAACTGGCCTTGTTCGGGCGATGATCCGGATCTTCGCCATCGCCGTCATCGGAGGAGTATGATTCAATGTCGACGGGTATTCTGGGCACGAAGCCAAGTGTTTCGCAGGTTCCGAATGTCTCGAATGCGCACCAGTCGTCGATTTCCTCAGTTTCCTCTCCTATCCAGAGTATGCCTTTTCTACAGGTCTTGTAGATCTCGCCCATGATTCCGACTTGTGCTGACTTCTCAGCCTTGTCGCCCTGGTTGATACAAAGAGCATCAATCCACAGCACGCGAGACTCCATGTGTTCCCGCAAGTAAGTCAATGCAGAAAAGAGGTTGACTGTGACGTGCACCATCTCCCCCTCGCAATAGATGGTCCGTGTTCTCGACTCGTCTCCCCAGAAATAAGACAGAGCTTCGAAGGGTTTGATGTTCTCATCGTCCAACGAAATGACTTCAACCCTGAGTCTGATGGGGTCGTCCAAGAATCCGGGGAGCAGATTGACAAGCCGGATCTGTCGACTCTTGATCGGAGTGAGGTAGTTGTAAGCAGTGCTTGAAGAATCTTGATCAGATCCTTTGCCTACTGAACGCGGTTTGTGGACGGCGCCGGCCTTGCCGAGCTGCTTGCTGTTGCCTCGCATCGCTTCCGAGCTCGGTTAAGTTGTGGAGGTTATCCTGCCTGATGCACTTGGAGTATTTCAGTGGTCAGACGGAGAGCACAGGAGGGGATTCGCCAAGGGCATCTCTGATCCCACCATTCAACCTACTTATTCGCTGGGCTACCCCGCTTCTGCGTTGACATCAGCAAGCAGATGAGACATGTGAGGCTGAGGTTGCACACGAAGCAAGATAAGCAAGCCCATGAAAGGTCCTACCAATCAGCAACGACGACGTGGTCGGTTCCCAGCCTTCCCCCGCATACACAACGTGACGACGTATCACAGACATCCGAGACACAAATATTTCGATACGCACCGAGCTGCACATCTGGAATCTTCTTTTTAGTTTATCTGACCGGAGTGATGCGTTGCTTCCTTCCCATTATTCGTCCATGATGCCGACATCTTGAAACACTCATGACTCAACCTACACACACTTTCTTGACCCTTTCATACATGACAATCTCAATGTCAAAACCGAAACCGGTGAAAATGAGATCAAAAAGGTGAGAAAATATCCTCTGGTTCAGACTTTCGGAACGAGATCCGCTTCCAGTGCTGTCCCTCAGGCTTCTGCTGAGATGGAGCAGGGGAAGAGCCCATGTCATAATGCTGGTTTTTCCAAACTCTTCTCCAACTTGAGCGACCGTTCATCATTGACGCCATACGCCGACATGCATGCCGACCAGGCTTGCTGGAAGAATGGCTTCGCATAGTGCCACGCGTGTGACTTCTGGTACTGAATGCCAATGTCGATCAGGAGCTGGATGGTTTCTTCGCCACACTCACCGAATGCCTTCTCCGCATTCGCAGCTATCTTGTTGTGCATCATCTCCGCACTCTTGTAGCGCGCAGCTGCGATGTGCTTTGAGACAAGCTCGAGTGCGGCATGGCAAAGGGGTTTCGACCAGGTGCAGTTCAGTCTCGCGATCACCCAGAACTTTCTCTCGGCATTGTCAAGCTCCTCTGCCTGGCGTCTTTCGCTCCCAACGGAGAAGTAGAGTTCGATCAAGGTAGACTGAGCTCGGAGAGATTGCCCGGGGAGCCGTTCCAGCACTTGGCTGCATTGTTGTATCAGTTTACGCAGGTTGCTCTCGGCTTCCGGGTGCCGTGCTTTCACCTGGACACGAGTGAGGAGCAGATTATACTCGGCGGAGCGAACCTCTGTAGGTTCGCTAAGAGCCGAAGCCGGTCTGATCTCTTCTGTAGAGATGGTCGCGGCCAACCGCTCAACAAGCTGTACAGCATCTGCAGCTCGGTCGGAATGTTCAAGCAGGCTCACCACCTCATCCATGTGCTTTGTGAACCGCACATCCCCAAGCCCCCATGCTTCGGCGGCGCTCTTGTTGAGCCAGTGGAGGACGGAGGTCGCCTCACCAAACTGGCTGTGCTTGTGGTAGAATCTTGCCAGGTCGTACGCAAGAGACACCGTGTCATCGTGCATTCGGGGCAAAGTACGCTTGAAGCCATCAAGCGCTCGCTGGTATTTGATCTGGGCCTCTTCAACGCGCCCTTGACGATCAAGTCTTTCAGCCTCTTCTCGTATGGTATAGTATTGATCTCCGCCGGTCTCTGTCAAGGTCGGGGCCGGACGTCGCTGGCTTCTTTCGATGCCAGTGGGCTGTCGGTGCCATTCCGAGGGCGAGAGGATGGCTGACTGGACCGTGAATGTCTCGTGAGGGGAGTCTGAGGGGTTCGAGGGTGTGCTGATGTCGAACCAAGACGGAGCTGCGTTGCAGATTTAGCCTTTCACCACCTCTGTGATCATAAATCCAGAAAGGTGCACCTACTAGTCACAATGATGTCATCAGCTTGTCCCCTGAGCCTTTTCTTCCCTCTTTGTGCCGCTTTGCGGACCTGCGCCTCTTCAACCCGCTGCCCAGACATGCGGATGACTGTCCTCTGCCCCTCGCTTTTGCGCTTGTCCAGTTTGGCTTCCATGTATCGCGCTACATTGTTTGGGATGTATTTGTGGAAGCCCCATTCATTGAACTTCTCCTTGTATTGCCTCTCGCTAACAGGGGTCAGCGAGCCGGTAAACTGAAATCAACAAGACGAAATCACTTACGTGGCCGAAAAATTATGCCCCTCCATGAGTTGCTTTGTCGTCTTGAGATCATTGTTCTCCTCGAGGTAATACTTTTCGATCAGTGCCTTGTTTGCCGTCCAGTCGAGGGGTTGAGTGGCGCCGCGTCCTGGAGGCGCACTCTGCTGCACTGGTGCAGTGAAAGTTGTTTCCTCAGACATCTCTTGGAACAATGGAACGGACGGAATAGCATGAGCTCCAATATGGCCGAACACTAGTGATTGAGCTCGACCTGTGTGTTGCATTGGTGAGACATGACGAGCCATGTTGGAAGGGGGACCATAGCTTTGTATCGGTCTGAACCCGTGGTTGGCACTGCGACCGTCGAGTGCATACTCGTTTGGCTGGTAGCGGCTGGTACTCGAGGAGCTCGGTTGTGGCAGCTGCTGAAACTGTGAATCCCACGTCGAACCGTTGAAACCACTCATGAAGCTGTTGATGTCCATGACGGCGTTTCCTTTCAAGTTGTTTGCTGCCTTGAGCCGTTTATAGGGGTTTTCTCTCGCAAAATGCAGATGTTTTTGTGGCTTGGGGCATGTGACGATCCCAGCGTGGCATGATGAGGGCAAGGCTGCAACCGTCAGTTTGTTGGGCAGTAACCTGTTGACTAAAGAAAGCAAGTCTTGCGAGAGGTTACGCCACATGCAGGCAATCACTCGGTAGAGCTGGGAAATCTTACTCCCGAAGGCATTGCAGGAAGACCCCTGCTCCCTCCTCAAAGTCCTCGAAAATCCACCAAAGTCCCACGTCGGCCTTGCCACTACGTATGATAGCCCCATTCCAAAAGCAAGCCAAGAAGTTTTGGTAATTTTTCGGCATCCGCCTTCCGACTCCTCGTAGAGTCGTGTGAGTGCTTACCCTTGGAAGGCAGTGATCAACATGAACTTTTGTACTGGACTTTTGCACTGCAAAAGTCTGTCTCGGCAACATCACAGGTCTGGAGCCGAAGCTAACACAGGGACTTTTGCAAGGACTTTCGGGGCTGTTTTACCATCGCTGCCTACTTGATATTGGCGAATGGCTAGATTCTCCGCAGAAGCCCGGCCGATATCTTAATGTATTTTTGATGTATCAACGAAAATCCCCAAAAGTTCATAGAAATTTGGAAGCTCAGAAAGCTGGTGAGGACAGGTGTGAGGCGTTCAGACGCGCGCGCGGCCTCTCGTGGTCTTCGGAAGCCGTTGATATTTAAAACATGGCTCTATCGCAGACATTCAAGATACACGCTCCACTCGTCTTTGATCAATAAGATAGTCGAGATTGATTTTTTCTGCCTTTCTGAAGAAACTAAAACCTCCCCCATTTTCCCAATGGCAAACTGCGAGCAAGGTCGCTCGCTTGATGGGTCGAGTGCGATTGCACCTCCTGAAAAGGTACGATAAGTGAGGAAGCGAGAATAATCTACCTGTCTGACGCGATCTATATTAATTTTAGAATTCGAGCGGTCATGAATACACAACTCTTACTCGTCACTGGAGTGGGGCGGCCTCCGGACCTGCAAGCTCGGGCGAGACGCCCGCTGCCGCTCGTGGCGCACACCCCGCCAGTGCCGCCAGCCCAATGGAGCGCTGGCTGAACCAGGGTATGGCTGATGAGCCATATCACAATATGCATGCCGTCTCAAATGCATCGACGGGTCTCCAGAAATTCTCCACTGGTTCAGCCTGGTCCTCGTCAGCCACAAACGGCTCCACCCTGCCGCGTCAAGGAGACGGGAATCAGCTGCATGGAAAAGGCACAAAATGGCACATGTGATGGGTTGGTCAAGGGGAGGCACTCACGAGTAGCGTTTGCTGCCTGATGGGATCATCATCCGTTTACTTCCGTGCAAGGCACGTACCGGACTTCTACTCATAGCAATATTTAAGCCTTGTTCCCTCTTCGCTTGATTTCACAAATCTGCCTGCCTCTGACGGTCGCATCCTTGCACTGACCCAACACCGAACGACACGAAACCCCCGACAGCTACGCAATGGAGAATGATGTGTTTGAATCCGCTTCGGACATGGACGAGGATTCTCAACGACTGGAAGATCCCTTCGCGCACGCGTTCGGAACAGCCGAAGATGAGGGTGCCATGGGCATTGACTGCGAAATCAAGACTTACGATGGCCGGTACAATTCCAAAGGCGAACGCGTCTTCCTCCAAGTCGGCAAAAAGAGTGAGTTGCTGGAAGACAAAGACAGCGATTTCAACTCTGCGCTCGTGTTGAAGAGGATCTTCAACCATGCAATGGAGATGAAGCACACCGAGCTGTACATCCAGTCACCCCACATGAAGAAGGCCCTCCGAGAGACCATTCAGCGCTATCCAGGCGTTGACTTGCATGCGCCGTCGATAATCATCATCAACGAACCAAGGTGTATCTTCCATTACCGAAAGGAGCTCGAGGCCTATCGCAAAACGCTCCAGGATGAAGACGAGCAGGAGCACGTGAGGTTCTTGCTCCAATACACATTCCGTGCACTGCATCGTGCAATCACCAGCTTCGTTGATCATATCGAGCAATCGACATCGGAACCGGGGCTGGAATATCAGAACCTCTGGATGCTTTTCCGCCCCGGGGATATCCTGCTCTACAAGCTCTCCAAATCCACTGAAGCCATGCGATTCCGGTCTATGGAACTTCAGTTCAAGACTCCAACGTCTAAAGAAAAGGACTGGGTTGTGACGGCCGACGTGATGAACTACGATGGAAACGTCTTCGGCACTGTTGCTTGGGTTGTCCGGATTGCTCCATATCAGGGCTGGAAACCCGTCAGAGAACTTATCGTTTTCCCTTTAGAGTATCATCCCGAGAAAGGAAAGGTTCGTGAGCAGCTCTTAGAAAGAGGAAGGAAGTTCGTGTCCCTTCGAGAAGCCAAACATCAATATTACAACGGTGAGGTCATGGCGCTGTCACGTTGTCGGAAAGGGACGTTCCTCAATGATACTGACAGCGTTGAGGCTTACGAGACTACTGTAAGCCCCTTCTGTCATCTACGTTATAAAATTCTTTGTTTTAACATCGCATAGGTAAAAGGACGGATCATGATTGATGTCAAAACCTTTGACAGAGTTTTGCCGCGTCACTCAATTGATATTGAGTACGAAAATCGTACTTACAGCCCGGAGAAGGACGAGCATCTTGGAATGAGTGAGACGGACTTGATAACATGCGCGCATGACATTCCTGGATACTCTTTCGCCAACGGGCAGTGGGCCTTGTTTGAAGTCGACAAAATCGAGGATGTCAAATTCAATGACAGCGCGTTTGACCAACTCATTTTGCCGCTGGATCAAAAGGAGATGATTTCTTCGGTGGTAAGAGTTCATTCCACTAGACGGGTCACATTTGACGACATCATCTCTGGCAAAGGGAAGGGTATCGTCTTTCTCCTGCACGGTGATGCCGGAGTGGGGAAGACTCTCACTGCCGGTCAGTCACTGCTTTCCCCAGCCCGTGCTCATCGCGTACGTTTTCAATTGACTTGGTTTCCAGAGAGCGTTGCCGATTTCACAAAGCGCCCCCTGTTCACCGTGGGATGCGGTGATCTGGGCGTCGATGCCTTCTCCGTCGAGGAGAACTTGGATTCGACCTTTGAACTTGCGCTGACCTGGAACGCAATCGTGCTCCTGGACGAGGCCGACATATTCTTGGAAACCCGCGCCGGATCAAACCACGACTTGAAGCGAAACGCCATAGTGTCAGGTATACAATCTCCCCAGACGCGCCCGTAACAGACCGCTAAAAGTAGTCGTAGTGTTCCTACGCATGCTCGAGTACTTTGAGGGCATGCTGTTCCTCACCACGAACAGAGTGCGCAGCATCGACGCAGCGTTCCGATCTCGAATTCACATCGCTATCCACTATCCCGCATTGACTTTCGACTCCCGTCGCGAGCTGTGGAAAACCTTCATCCAAAAAGCGACGTCAGAGGTGCACTTCTGGTGGGCCGAGGAATACCTGGATCATCTGGCTTCGCAGGAACTGAATGGACGGCAAATCAAGAACATTGTCAGGACTGCCCACTCTGTAGCTGTTGGAGAAGGGGGCTTTCTCAACTCTACTCATATCAACTCGGCCATGGTTGCAATGATGGCGTTTGACGCGAGCATGGCAGAGCCGTCTCCGTTGCCTCTCATTCAGTAACGCTTCTTCTGTCCGTAGTATTTACTCTGTTTCTGTTGCTGTTCCTCGGTTGGCAGAATCTACCCTTCTCTTCTTCTTACGTCTATTCCAAAGCCTCAGAAGCAGCGGTACGACATGTCCATTCATAAGCCCTACTACACCCCTCATTTCCATCCCCTACACTTCCCGTCGTACCTTGTGTAACGCATCCATCCCCCGCACGTCTGGGGATGGTGGGTCGTTGGATTCTCGGCAGCGGCACGATGCGCGTTTGATCGACATGAGTGGGCATGTGCTGCTGCTGCATGACAGACAGCAGCAGCTGCAGGGACGGCAATCCAAAAAAGCTTATCGGCTCGACGCGGCGCGAGGCGGGGTCGCTCAGGGAATTAGATGTGCCGACGAGGGGGTCCATAAGTAGTGTCTCAGCTGTGCGGCTTGGCTGATTACACATTGCGTGGACGTGAGATTGAGGACGCGTACGTCGCGGGTTTGGCGCTAGATGCGCCGAGTGACTGCCGTGGCGCCCTCGCACTTCGCTCGCCATGTGTGCACAGTTTCCGAGTGGTGGATGGTTGGTCTCTGAATGCGGTTGTGGTATTGCAACTTCGGCCTCTCTATCTAATAATTTCGCTTCGAACATGTGCGCTGCTGCTATGCTATCCCCAAATCCAATGCCTCCCCCTTTTATAACCACTTTACAACCCTGTCTACGCTATGCATGCTGCAAGAGGAGAGAGAGAGAACTCTCCCAGAAAAGAACCCAAAAACGCCGTAGGCTATGCATAGACCAGGACCTACCCTATTCGCATCTCGTGACATCCAACGTGGAAGACGATATAAAAGTTACAACCAATAAGAAAGAACAAATCCAACAACGAAGAAAGGAGCGTCATGACCTCGTGACCGTCAAGAGGAAGAAGAAGCAGGGAAGAAGAAAGAACAAGAATCCCTCACAGCGCCATCACCGCCACAACGACGCCCACCACGGCCGCCACCGCAGCCCCACCCCTCGGCACCCCGAAGCTCGCTCGGCCCGCAGAGCTGACCGAAGAATCCGTGCTCTGCGTAATCTTCTCCTCGCTGACGGTCGCGCGGCCGCTCGTCGCGCCCGCGACGCCGTTCAGGTTATCCACGGCCTCGATCGCGGGGCCGACGTTGAAGAAGTCGACCAGCACCGCCCACGGCGCCTTGCCGTACGTCTCGCTGCACGAGGCGGCCGACTCGCCCAGCGAGCCCTCGCCGACGTCGGTGGTGTTGGCCGAGTTGGTGGTGGCCAGGTACGTGGTGTTGGGGCTCTCGATGCCGAAGGCGGACTCGGCGTAGAGGAAGTGGTTCATGAGGAAGAGGCGGTCGCCGCTGGCGGCGGATTCGGCGTCGCCCTTGAGCGACGTCGGGCGGTCGGGCTCGCAGCTGAAGTTGGACGGCGACGTGTTGTCGTACGCGTTCTCGTACAGGAAGGTGAACTCGTCGAGCAGGTAGGGGGCGGCCGTGTTGGACGATGCGTCGAGCGAGGC
Source organism: Diplodia corticola (assembly GCF_001883845.1). Taxonomy (NCBI): domain Eukaryota; kingdom Fungi; phylum Ascomycota; class Dothideomycetes; order Botryosphaeriales; family Botryosphaeriaceae; genus Diplodia; species Diplodia corticola. The sequence goes on from NW_017971518.1 coordinate 55,465, forward strand.
GACGAAGGTGACGAGGCGCGTGTTGTTGGAGATCATGGACTGCAGCGTCGGCCACTCGGAGGGGGCCTCGGTGGTGGATTCGGGCGTGTAGGCGTAGTCGTCGATGCCCGAGGTGGTGAATTCGGCGGCCAGGTCCGAGGCCGAGGCGTCGTCCGAGTTGACGAGGAGGAGGGTGACGACGTCGTTGGTGTTGGCGTCCATCCACGTCTTGATCTCCGAGAGCCAGTCGGACAGCTTGCCGGCGTCGAGGAGGGTGCAGGAGCTGTGGCACAGGTGCCATTCGTCGGCGTTGTCGTCGGTGTAGTGGTGGACCTGGGCGGTCAGGAGGCGCACGCCGGCGTTGAGCTGCACGGTCGAGTTGTAGTCCTGGTTCCCGGACGAAGAGTAGCTGGTGGTGGAGTCGGCAAGAAAGGGACTGTCGTGGGCGCCCAGCAGGGTGACGTTGCCATAGGACTTGCTGCACAGTGAGGCGGCATTGTTGCAGACGGTTTCGGCGGCGGCCGAGAGCGAGAGGAGCGGCAGGACGGAAGCTGCGCGGGCGAGGGTTCGGAAAATCATGGCTGCGGGCGTGGTGTTGTGGTGTTTCTGTTTTGGGCAGTGACGACTGATGGAGCAACAGCGAGTGGTGGGAGCTCCAGAGGCTAGCGGGAAATAATACACGAGCGGATAGGAAGACAACGGTCAGGGCAGACGGGAGCCACGTCTTTAACTAGGCCGGCGTGCGTCTTACTCGGGGCGTGTGGGCTGCTACAATATATTTTTGTCTCCTGCACTGCCCCGCTGGGGCCAGCAGAGCCTAGCATCCGCGCGTCGTCAGCGCCGCGGCCACCGCCCTAAGCAAAATGTCGCGCCGAGCCACCAGCCGCGTGCGCGAGCTGCCAGTGCTGCCAGTGCCGGCGCATGGCCGCGACACGAGCCCAAACGTCTCGGCCGGCGGTGTTGTCGCAGCACGCGTGCCGGAGAGTCGCAGGTCGCAGGTCGCAGGTCGCAAGTCGCAGGTCGCAGGGTCGCAGGTTGCAGCCGGCCTGCCGTGCCCTGGCGTGCCCTGCCGCCTTCAGGCCCCCCCGTTCTTTCCAGAAGACCAGGGCTCGCGAGGATCACTGGCCCCACCCAGCCTTAGCACCAGCCCTCCGCCGCGTCGCCCCCCGGCCTGCCCAGCCAACAACAACGCCATCGAAAGCAAGCCTCTCGCCGCAGCCCCTGCGTCTGGCGTCACCAGTCGCTTGTCGCCCGCACCACCCTGCACCCTGCACCCCCAACCTCCGTCAGCCTCGTACCCCAAACCGCCGCATTCCACAAAACCGCTTCCCTCTCTCTCCAGAATACGATACCCACCACACACATCTCCACCACACAGCCCGCCCGACCCTCTCCAATCCCGCCACGCCATCCCGCCACGCCACGCCATCCACCCACTCCCACCCCGACCCACCACCCCGGGACCCATCCGCCACCCGCCGCCGCCATGTCCAACGACAACGACAACCACCACCCCCCCATCCCCCTCCACGCCCCCATCACGACCGCCCCCTCGCCGACCAGCGTCTCCCCCGCGCAGCCCGTCCCCGCCCCCGCCTGGCTGCAGGGCAAATGGCACGTCACGCACAGCACGCTCCCCATGTGGCGCACCAAGCGCAACGTGACCATCACCTACACGCCCGTGGCCGACAGCACCAAGATCGACGACCTGGTCGAGTACCAGGCCCTCGACGGCAGCAGCACCACCGCCAAGATCAAATCCGTCCACGGCGTCGACACGCCCGCCGCCGACTGCGCGGGCTGGGCGTGGGACTGGCGCGGCAAGGGGTGGTTGGTCATTGCGAGCAGTCGGTGGGAGGTGCTGGGGTATGGGGACGAGCTGGACGGTGGTGGAAATGGTGGTGGTGGGGCGCAGACGCAGCCGCCGGATGCCAGGCAGTGGGTTGTTACGTATTTCGCCAAGACGTTGTTTACGCCGGCGGGCATCGATTTGTATAGCCGGCACCCGGACGGCTTGAGGCCGGGGACGGTGAGGGCGATTGAGGAGGCGTTGGCGGGGGTGGAGGATGAGGGCGTGAGGAGTTTGGCGAAGGAGCTGTTTGAGGTGAAGATGGATGGGGCGAGGAAGGATTGATGGGTTGGGTGGGTGTGGGAATGGGGCTGGGCTGGGCTAACGTTTTTTGGTTGATGTGGAGGTTATGCGGTTTAAGGTTATTAATGGGAAGGTTGGGGCCCGGGGCGGGCGGCGCGGAAAAGGTTATTGTTCAACCGGTTATGAACGTACTTTCCACGAGGCAACAACACGCTTGGAAGGAGGATGCAACACCGACGCCATCTAATTTTGACGGTAATTGGGTATTTACTGCTGGCTGGATGTTTTAATGATTCGGGAAATGGAATGATGCCCTTCCTCTTCTTGGCGACAACGGATGGTCTATTGGAAGCACGGTTGCCGCAAACTCGGGATCTACCGACTATTTTATCTCCGATCTTATCGATATATTGGCTTTCTTTGATTCGTCTCATCACCCTTCTCGTTTCCTTTCCTATTCCGAAATCCCTCACTCATTTCGCTTACCCGATCCGGACTGCAGTAGCACCCAGACTAACGTTGTTTTTGTGTAGTTGCCCACGTGTACTCCTTTCTCATATCCCACGTGGAGGCGCAGTTCGATGGGCTCCGGATCAGCAACAACGGCACAGTGCGCTGCGGTTGTATTTAACCCTCCCTGTGTCCTATCAAAGACTGCAATCTTCCTGCATTGCACTTGAACAAATATCCAGATGTGAATATGGAGAGTTTGAATCCCGACATCTGGACGTAGAGTTCCATTACCCGCAGGAGCATCGTACTGCCTGCTGGATTGAGATCGGGAAGAACAGTCCCAACTGCATGTCCTTATGATGAAAGCATGACACGACGCGATACGCTCAAACCTAGGCATCAGTGGTAGACAACCGCAACTTAAACCTTGCAGTGTCGACAATTTTAACAAACACTACACATCAATGCATCAATATCAACACCCTGCGTACTCGAACTCTCGACACCTCCCACCCATCAATAAAGTGAATCATTCCCAATCCACCACGAACGAACCCCGATACTCACCCACAACCCAACCCAAACCCATCCACCACACCAGCCCGACCCTCCTGAACCAGGAAAAAAAAAAAAGAAAAGGACCACCGTCTCTCACAAACCCCCAACCGCACCGCATCCACTCACCAACCATCCCGCAACTACCATCCGTGATTCGAGCGGTTCGGACAGGTTTCTCCCCCCTGGTGGTGTCGCTTCCGACGTCCCATGCTTTCAGAGACTTCCAGGTGTCACTTTGCAGAAGAGGCTTCGATGAACGAGCGTGTGGTGGAGACATACCTAACCATGTCTGTGTGGTTGAGTGGCCTTCCTTGTATATGTTTAGTACCGAGGTTCGCTCGATCACCTTCTATAAGTCTTTCCTAACGCACAAAAAGCTGCCTCCAATACACCTACCTCAAACGCACCCAGCACTTGTACAGCTACTAGACATAGGCACAAGCAAGCAAGCCATCATGGAACGACAATAGCGGTACCGCCCGCCCTCCTCCACACTCGCTCGAAAGGCGATCATTCCAGCAACAACGAATGGATGATGCAACGACGACACGACTCACTACCGCAAACGAGTCTGAGCGCACACGCCTGAGCGCGAAGCTGGCGAGGCTATTGTAGATTATGATGGCTTGAGTGACGATGGAGAAAGCCCCGTGGTATAAACCACCAGAGCGGGTCTTTGAGAGAGTAATGGTCCTCAGCCGTACTGTTTCGCATTTCTACTACCACTCACAATAGATAGGTACAGGATGGACGTGGGTACCTCTAGTATCTTCATCAAACTCCTCCGCCGCTCAAATATCCTCGGCTGATGATAGGTTGGAATCACTTGGAGGCCGACCGGTGCAGACAGCAAGCACCCCGAAGGAAAATACCTACACCATTGTGACATCATCCATCGCGTACCTCAAAAAAGATCACGCGACAAACAAACAAGAAGACCGACGAGAGACTGCAGTATGAAGACGTTGGCATCATTGAGTTCCATGTAAATTTACGTACGTTTATATTTCATATTTCCGTGCAATACTTTGCAAGTAAGTCGAGAAACCCAGCCAGAGTCTCTGCTCCTCTCAAGTACCACCACCAAAAAATCCCGTAAACGTTTAACCTCTCAAAAAGAAAAAAAAAAAGGAAAACAAGTAAAAAACAACCATAAGCTAAGAACAAGAGAAAACCCATATAATCATGAACACATGAAGCCAAACCGCAATGGCACCGCCAGCGCCAGACCCAAAACCTCTTTCCCCTCAGTAGCTAACTTGTACAGCACTCACCCTCTGATCATGTTACAACTTCCTTCCACTCCCCTCCTATCCTCATCTCACAAGAGAGACGAAAAAAAAAAAAGAAAAAACCTACGCACTCGCCAACTTCTTCAACAACTCCTCCTTCTCCCCCGTCGGCAGCGTCTCCAACGCCGCCAAAATGCCCTTCAGGCCCGCCTCCCTATCCTTCCTCACCAGCTCCGCGACCTGGTACGCCGTCGTCTCCCTCGTCAAGCTCTCCACCTTGGACGCGACCTCCTTGCGGTTGGTCTCGATCCACTCGGCGACGGCCTGGTCGGCGTTCGCAAAGTCCTCGACGCCCGACCAGGCCGCGAGCTGCGCGAGCGCCTCGTTGCGGCTGATGGCGCCCGAGTCGGAGACGGCGAGGCGCTTGAGGATGTACTCCTCGTTGATGCGGCGGCGCAGGCGCCAGTAGAAGAAGCGGCGGGCGTTCTGCCAGCGCAGCGGCATGCGGATGGCGCCCTTGGCCGCCATGCGGCCGGCGCGGTCGTGCAGGTCGGCGAACTGGAGCGAGATCTGGCCGTACACGGGCAGCAGCAGCTGCTCACGCTCCGTCATCTCCGCCCGCAGCTTCTGCTGCTCCTCCTTGGACAGGCTGCTGCTGTCCGCCAGCTTGCGCTTGAGCTCGCCGTACGTCGGGTCCAGGCGCGCCATCGTCTCGAGCTGGCGGTCCTTGCGGAACTTGATGCCCACGATGCCTTCCGGCTCGAGGACGCCGCCGCGCGAGTCCTCGTCGGCGTACATCTCCATGAACTTGGGGTTGATGGTCGGGTCCACGACGACCCACGAACCGCCACGGAGCTCGCCGAACGGAGGAATGTAGACGAAGACGGGCTGCTCGTACTTGACGAGCGCGTCGACGATGTAGGAACCGTACTTGAGGACCTCGTTGAACATGTCGCGCTGACCACCAGAGAAACCACGCCAGTTGGCAAGGATGAACAGCGGAAGCTGCTCTCCGTTGTTGAAATCCTTGATGGCCTGGGCCGTCTTGAAGGCCGAGTTGGGGTACCAGACACCACCGGCCTCCGAGGTGATCTGCTCGATGGAGTCGGGGTTGGCGGGATCGGCAGGAATGACGTTCTCAACGGCGCGGGTCTCGACACCGATGACACCAACGGGAAGACCGCCGAGACGAGCACGACCAACGACAACCGTCTTGGCCCAGCCGCCAAGCGACTCCTCGAAGGAGCCACGGTCAAAGAGACCAGAGAGGTAGCCCTCTTCGTCCTCCTTACCGGCAATGAGCCACCTGACGTCGTAAGGCTGCTTCTGCGGCGGGTAGTAGGTGATATCGCGGTCCCAGTGCTCGGCAGTAGGAGACAGGGGGATGGGCTGACCCTTGCTGGACGGGATGTACGACAGCCAGCGGACGATCTTGGACACACCCTCAAAGTCATCGGAGGCAGTCATGTGCGAGACACCGTTCTTGTACATGATTTGAGTGCCACCAAGCTGCAGGTTAGAGGTGTAGACCTCACGGCCGAGCAGCTTGTTGATAGCCGGAGCACCAGTAAGGATGATGGGCTGGCCCTCGATCTGAATGGCACGCTGGCCGAGGCGGACGAGGTAAGCACCAATACCAACCGAACGGCAAGTGACCAGGGTGATGGTGAAGATGTCCTCGTAGGCCCTGGAAGTCTCACCAGCGATGAGACCGGAGCCACGCAGACACTCAACACCAAGACCATCCTCGGCACCAATAATGGTCGTGATCTTGTGCCTGACCTCACCTTCGTCCTCGATCTGCTCGGTGATGACCTCGCGCCTGTCACCCTCGTCGAAGGCCTTCTTCTTCTCCTCGGTGATGTAGAGGTACTTGAAGCCCTTCTCGGGGTTGGTAGGGTCGTTCCAGGCGACGGAGAAATGCGGGATCAGCTCCTCGGCCATACCGATGCGGGCACCGGAGTTGGCAGACAGGTAGATGCGAGGAATGCCAAGCTTGCGGGCAAGCTCAGAGCATTTGTGGAAGAACTTGTCTTCCGCCGGGCCGAAGGAACCGATCTTGAAGGTGATGTCGTTGGAGATGATGATGAACTTACGGCCCTTGGGGTACTCAGGGGTCTTGGCCGTGACGATCCAACCGACCATACCGATGGTGTTGGCACCCGGCTCGCGGTTGACCTCGGCCAGGTTGTCGTTGTCGTCGAGAACAAGCTCGTTGTACTCGATGCACTCTCCCTTGACGGGCTGCTTCTCCTTGAGCGCCTGGCTCTTGGCGCAAGAGGAGTGCCAGCAGTTCTCAATAGCCTGCCTGAAAAGCTCAGGGAAATCGTAGACGTATTGAGTGCCCATGATGTGGGCCTTGTAGCGCTTGGGCTGGAGAGCACCCTTGGTGGGGTAGGGAGTGGAGACGGGACGCAGGTGCATGGCGCCAATCTTGGTAGTACCACCAATGCTGTGGAAGAGCCACTGGCCACCCTTCTCGGACTTCTTCTCGGCGTAGAGCTCAACGTCGACGACGTAGCCAGCAGTGTTGGTGATGACCACGCGAAGAGGGTAGGGCTCGCCGTGCTCGTCGGTGCAGATGATGCGAATCTCAGCACCAGTGACACGGAGCCTCCAGGCGCGGCGACCGAACCTGTCGAGGAAGCTACCGAGAGCCTCCTGGACATCCTGGGGCTGCAGGGGGAAGACGGTGGAAAAGTTGATGAAGATGTGGTTCATGTCAGAGCCGTTGTTGCCAATAATCTCGAGAGCATCCAGGATGTCGTTCATCAACCTGTCAGCCTCGGAGATCATGAACTCGGCCGTGGGAATGCCCTCCCGGAGACGGCCCGGACGAACAACGGCACGCGTGAAGTACCTCTTGTCGTTCTCCGCGCCCTTGCCAACAGCCTCATAGATGTGGATGTTGCGGTTCTCAGTGAACACAGGCTTGATGTTGAACTTGCTCAGGCGTCCAAGCTCAAGCTGGAAAGCAAGAGCTGGCTCGATGTGACGGATGCTGGCGTCTTCTTCATAGAGGGGGCCCCTGAAAGTGTAGTAGCCGGGGTAAGTGCCATCCTTGTGACCGCAGATGAAAGTCACACGGCGGACGCGCCTAGCCAAGAGCTCCTCCTTATAGTCGTTGACGATGGGAGTAATGCGACCCAGGATCTCAGTGTCATCGAAACTCTCGGCATCCCTGACGGCAACGTTGCAGACGGCAGTAAGCTCATCCTCGCTCTCCAGCCTAGGGGCAGGCTTGCGCTTGCCAGCAAGATCGGCGATCAGACCGTTGTTGCCGCTGGAAGCCCGCTTCTTGGTCGAGCCGACCGTAGGGAAGGCCTCAAGAGCACGCATCAGGTACTCCTCAGCATCCTCGAGGAAGGGAATAGGCACAACCGCACCCTTGCGGGTGGGCTCACCCTCCGCGCCACGGCGCAAGTAGCTCATATCGCTGATGGAGTGAATACGCTTGCCGAAGAAAGAGCTCTGTTCACCGCTGGGGGTCGAGGGGGTGGACGGGTGCGAAGACTCGACCGGGAGGCCAAATTCAGACTCGCCGACCTTGCGCAGGGCGAAATCCCAAGAAAGGACGTAGGGCGCCTCGGTCTCGATGTGGTAGTCGATCTGCTTGAGCTGGTAGGCACGGTAGGCGCGGCGCGTGTAAACCTCAAGAGCAGCCAGAGCGACATAAGGGTCAGAGTGAGCGAAGAAGGTGGGCAGAACATCGAAGACAGTGTACTTCGAGTCAACGACCTCCTTGATGATATCGAAATCAGGCTCCCTGTGGTCCCAGCCACTCTCGCCGTACTTGGACTCGACAACGGAAGTGCGAAGGATGTGCTCCATCTGAGAGGTACGCTCCTCAAGGGAAGGCATGGCGCACTGGATCAAGACCTCGCGAGCCTTGATGGCGACCTTGGCGGTAGCCCTAGACTCGAGCTCGGTCAGCTTGCGGAGAGGCTCCTTCAGGTACTTGGCAACGTTTCCGACACCCGGCTTGTTGGGCTTGTAAGAGTCCAGGATGGCAAGGAGAAGGTTGTTCTTGGACCCAACCCTGGTGTGAGACAGGACAGTGTAGACGATAGGTACAAGATCATCTTTCTGTGAATCCCTGAGCTTAAGGACAATCTCCTCGTCCCTGTTCTGACGGTAAGAGAACTGGTACTCGACAGCAGTGTACTCTTCAACGAGGGTAGCCATGATGGCAAACTCGTGCGCCTTCAGGCCCTCAATGTACTGGTTGGCAATCTCAAGGAGAGGGGAGAGAGTGGTGCGGAGAAGGGAAGCATCAGCAGGGTCAACACTCTCCTCAAGGAAGCGGTTGAAAGTCTTGATGAGCTGCTTGGCGGGGAACTCGACATTACGGCTGTGGGCGCGATCCACAATCTGTTCGAGAGCAGCGTCGAGCTTCTGAGGCATGCGGGCGTGGAGAGCAGAAGCCTGAGCATTCCACTGGCCGTAAGGAAGCTCAGGGTCGCGAAGGACAGCGATGAGCTCGTTAAGAGTATCGGCCATGATGACCTGGTTGTCGAAACCCTTGAGGATGTCCTGAAGAATGTTGTACAGGTAGGTGAAGCGCTGCGGGGGCTTGCTGCCCATGATTTGAGGCGGACCAAACTCAGGCAGCTGGCCGAGGAAGAGCTGGGCAGTCTTGACCTTCGAGGGGTCGTCCAGGGCCAAGATACCGAGGATATCGCCAGCTTCGAGAGTCGCGCCGGGCTGCTTGATGAGGTTGACGACACCATCCTCCTGAGCGATCAGGGGCATGTACATCTTCATGACCTCAACTTCGGCGAAGGCCTGTCCCTTGCTGATGTGCTCGCCGTTGGCGACGCTGAACTTGACAAGCTTACCAGGACTGGGGGTACGGAGCTGAGTGGGGTCGTTCTCCTGCTCGAGCAGGCAGGTCTTGCTGTCGACGGAAAGACGCGTCGCACCGACTTCCTCCTTCCAGTAGACGTTGTGAGACTTGCCGCCGAGCAGAACAAGGAGACCGCCGTCCGCAAGAGCGCGGACACCGACCTGGCACCTCGAGCCGTTGATGAACAAGGTGTAAGCATCGGTGCTAGACCTGGTAGCGGTGAACTTATAACGGAAGCCCTCGTAGATGAAGTCGATGGGGAAGACGGTCTTCAGGACATCCTTGGACGGAACCTGACCCTTCTCCAGACCCTTCTTGTACTCGGTGATGCAAGCCTCGCTAGCGACGTGGGCCTTTTGGACTGCACCGCAGATGACGGCGATCATCGGGTCAGGCCTCTCGGCGGTGAGCTTCTTCGAGATGAGCTCATCAAGCCAGCCGGTGGTGATGGTGTTGTCTTCGAAGGCGGGAGTCTCCAGAAGCTTGATCAGGTACTCAACAGTCGTCCTGAAGTCGCCACGAATGCTCAATTCCTTCAATGCAACAACCATGTGCTTCCGAGATGCGGTACGGTTTTCGCCATAAGCGAAAATGTGACCGAACTGGCTGTCGGAGAAGCTGTGGATACCACCGGCAGTACCGACGGAGAAGTAACCCCAAACATTGGAGCTACTCCTGAAGTTCAGCTCGTGCATGGTACCGCTGGAAGGCTTGAAACCCTCTCCGGGATCTTCCGAGGTGATACGGCAGGCAGTCGTGTGACCCTTGGGCTTGGGCTTACGCTGGTTGACGAGGGACTCCTCAGAGGAGAAATCGAAGTCGATCTCGGTGGCGGAGTGGGGGTCAACACCGTACAGAAGACGGATGTCGCGGATCTGGTGCAGCGGAATGCCCATGGCAATCTGGAGCTGGGCTGCGGGCAGGTTTACGCCAGAAACCATTTCGGTGGTGGGGTGCTCGACCTGCAGACGCGGGTTCAGTTCCAGGAAGTAGAAGGCATCGTCCTCGTGCGAGTACAGGTATTCCACCGTACCCGCCGAGACGTAGCCGACCAATCTACCCAGCGCCACTGCTGATTTCTCCATCCGTTGGAACGACTCCGAGTTTGCGACCGTCACCGGCGCCTCCTCAATGATCTTCTGATGTCTCCGCTGAACGGAGCAGTCACGGCCGAAGAGCGAGATGTTGTTGCCGTACTGGTCAGCCAGGAGCTGCACCTCCAGATGCCGAGCGTTGCCGGCCAACTTCATGATGAAGATGGGCGAGCCGGGAATCTCGCTGGCGGCAGCGCGGTACATCTGGATGAAGTTCTCCTCCGACTCGACCTTGCGGATACCCTTGCCGCCGCCACCCTCCGAGGCCTTGACCATGACGGGGAAGCCGATCGCCCTGGCCTTCTCAAGACCCTCCTCGGGCGAGTGTGTGCAGCCCTTGTCGTACACGTCCTCGGGCACCGTGACGATTCCGCCGTCGTCGACGACGACCTGGTCCACGCCAGTACCCGACCACGGGATACAGGGAACGTTCGCATGCTGAGCAACGATTGTAGACGAGATCTTGTCTCCGAGCGAGCGCATGGCCGAACCGGGAGGGCCGATGAAGACGATCTTGTGTGGCGACGCGGCGAGCGACTCGGGGAGCTTCGGGTTCTCGGAGGCGTGACCCCAGCCGGCCCAGACGGCGTGGACACCCATGCGTTCTGCCACGTCGACGATGAGCTCGACGTTGGCGTAGTTGTTGTTGTTGGTGCCTCCGGGGACCTGTTTGATCGCTGTCAGCTCTCGCCCACTCTCACGCAACGCTCGGGGTGGCTACGCACCTCAACATATTGGTCGGCCATGCGGATGTAATCTGCGTTCGCCTGCAGATCTTCCGGGGTGGCCATGACGGTGAATTGGATTGCCCTCTCGTCGCCGAACGTCTCGTACGCCCATTTCCGCACCGATCTGATCTCCTTGACCGCTGCGATACCGTTGTTGGCGATGAGGACCTGCAAAGAAGAGCATCGTTAGGCAACCGCGCATGACCGCTGCTCGCGAGGCGATTCTTACATTCGTGATGACGGTGTGGCCTGTCGCGCGTTAGCTGGGCTGGAATCGGGCGGCGGGAATGAAGAGTCTTACCGTCATGGCTGGCCACGAAGTCCTTCACCTTCGAGGGTGGTGCGTTTCCGAGGTGGTTAAGCCCAATGAAGTGCTCACCTGCGGGTCGTCAGCAGGCTGCGCAGCTGGGCGCAGAGGAGCTCGTGGGCGGTCGATTTGCCGCCTGGCGCGTGGGAGCCCGCCGCGGTGTCCGTGAGCTTACCGATGTTCTTCTTGGCTGCCCAGCTCGACGGTGTCCCGTTCGGCTGAGCGCCCGAGTCTGCTGAAAGTCCCATTTTCTAATGTGCGTGAAGATGGGATGTCGGGGTTGGGAGAGGCGGCGGGAGGAATTCGGCGCGTCTCTCTGGTCTACTGGGTGGGGGGAAGGAGATCTACTAGGTAGAGATCTAACGCAACAGGCGGACGGGGTATCGAGAATTAAAAAGATGCAAAGCAGACCGGTGCCAGTGTATGCAGGGAGCTCGCGGGGGCGGGGAGCGAGATAAGAGGCAAAAGCACACGGGGGAAGGCAGGGCGGCAGCTCAAGAAGTTCAGCTCGAGGTCAACGGGTGAGAATGGCTGGCGCGCCGCGGGGGAACTTTATGGCCAACTGCATGGGCTTTGCGTCCGAGCTTCGCAGGTGCCCCCAACGCGTCGGAAAATGCAAGATGCTGGATAAGAGCTGCGGCGGCTGACGGCGCCTCCACGCCGCTTCCCCAGCGATGCACCATGACGGAGTTTATCGGAACGCCATTTGCGGCGGCTCCCTGACCGCGCCCTGACGGGCCGCAACAGAATTGCGCAGCGGGCAAGCGGGCAAGCGGAAGCTGCGCTGTCGGGTTGGAGTGGTCCCTCAACGCGGTGGCCCAACAAAGCGACTCCCTCTCATCCAAATGCTCACCAAAATCACAGATCATCCCTTCCGATTCTTAACCGAGCGGGCCTCCGTTCCTTCCTGCCGCCGCCGCCGTGTGCCTGTGGCCTGTCGCTCTCTGCACCGTCACCGCTGTGCCGCCGTCAATTGGTACCTGGCAGCTGTCGCATCCCCCCAGAAGCCGGCCTAAAAATGGCACCGTCGCCTCCGTCGCCTCCGTCGCGTCCCATTCTCCGGCCCGCCAACTGCGATCAGGATGGATGACCTCTCGGCCCCGGGGGTTGCGGCTGGCGGCGGGCGGCTGATGAAGGGATGCAACACCGATCGGACCCCCACCTTCCGCCGGCGCAAGCGCCCACCTGCTATATCGTCGCCGTATCCGTAGGTAGTGTGCCTCTCTTGATCCGAGCCGACAGCGATCTCGAATCGCCTCTTTTTTTTCGCGTCGATCGCGGGTGCATTGGGCTCTTCTCCAGCGCCCAGACGCACCCAAACGAAAAATGCTGGGGTACAGCTTGCGTTCGGGCCGTAGCTCGATCTCCGTCCGCGGCAACACGCTCGCTGGTACTCAGCTATTGATCCTTGCCAGCCACCCGATGCACCTGAACCCTTTCGGCTCCGCCCTCGCGGAAGACCCTACAGCTCCTGCGTGCGCCATATCGCCTCAGCCGCTCACTCAGGGTCGACGGCTGATACCGCCATACCTCTTTCGGCAAAGCTCGCCCTGTCAGCTTTGTCATGCTTGTCAGCCCCGCTGGCGCTGCACTTCATCCCATGTCGTCCTGCATAGCTTCTCGCTTCACACCCTCCTGGTGCCTTGCCTTTTCAGATAAGCTTGATTGCTATTTCTCGAATGAGTGATAGCCAGCGTATGTCCTCGATATCAATGCTAGCTCTTTGCCGACAAACACCCCAGGTGAAGCGGTTTTTTTTTTTTTTTGAGAGCGAGCATTACCCGCCTCTCGCCCTCTGATTTAGAGCACCGGCAAGCCAGAGGCTAGAAGGGGAGAAGGATATGGCGGAACGGAAGAGGTTCAAAAAATGCTGGATCTTTTGTCGGTATGTACCAGGAACCAGAACTGACGTCGTGGAAGTACGGATGCCGTGGAACCAGCCGGGGGTCTCGACGGTGGCGGGGTAGAAGAATGGACCGTGACCGCCGCCAGATTTGTCGTCGTCGTCGTTGTCGTGATGACCGCCATGTCGGCCATGGTGGCCATCGCATCCGCCGTACGCGACCACGTGGTGTGCGATGCGGCCCGTGCTGGCGGACTCGGCAGCGGCTGTGCGATTATGATGCGGTCGCGCAAGCCGCTGAAGAGATGCATGTGGGACTGCATGTGGGACTGCACCGAGCGAACGGCGAGGCGTTGGTCGTGCGACCTGGACACGATGGCCTAGAAGCTGAACTACCGAGGTGGGCACGGCAAAGGGCACGCACAGCACATCGCAGTGTGCCAGCTGGAGAGCCATCCGACTGGCTTGAAAGGGATTTGCGGTAGTTCTGAAGAAGAAAGAAGAGGCTTGAGGCTAGAAGAGAAGCAAGCTTGAAATAACCCTTGTGCAGCTGATGCTTAACCAGGAAACAACCTGGCCCGCTTCTCTGGGCAGGTACGCCCAGCTGTTCCCTCCCAAATCTTCCCAGTAGAATTTCTACTTCACACCTACAGCCAGACATATATCTCTGCCACGGCCTCACCGCGGGGAATCATCTCCAAAATATCCCTATCCTAGCACTACACCAATGCACCAACTATTACCGGCTGCTGCGCCGAAGGAAACATCCGGGAGACCATCCTCTCTGATTGCCAGACACGACGAACTTCACTCTGGTTTCTGACCGTACGCAACGTGGCTGCATTCCCGTCAGTACTGGCACCTCGAAGAACTCCAAGGCTCACTTACAACGTGTAGTACGGATGAATCGACTTGTTCTTCAGCTCCTCCCTCACCTCCGCATTGATGACCTTTACCTCTTCGAGCTTCCAACCCAGGACGTTGGTGAACATACGGAACGAAAAAGCCTCCAGTCCATCAAGGTACTGCATCAGATTCACAAGACCGACCTCTTTCTACACCAGTGGTCAGCAATTTGTTTCAACACCCACACTTTCGATCCATACCATCTTCGGATCCTTGGGCCAAGGGCCCAGAGGAATCTTATACACGCGTGTATGCACATTGACGAAGCCTGCATCTTTCAGCCACCCCTCGGCCAACGGTCCCGGATACAGTTCTTTCCCGAGCTTCTTGCAACCCTCCTCCAGCGTTGCGAGGAAATGGTTGATATGCGCGTCGGCCTTCAGCGATCCGTCGTCGGATCTGTAGTGCGTGTCGAAGAGGTGGAGCCTAGACAAAACAGTCAGCAGGGACGATACCACACCAATCGCACCCCACAAGCCAGCCAGTCAGCCAGCCACTCACTCGGTCCAGCCGTCCGGCCTGGTGCACTTGAACATGTTCCCGATGAGCGCCGGCCAGTCGGAAATCGAGCCGTCCAGCTGCCTAGCGTAGATGAGATCGAAGGGCGTAGCGTGCGTCCAGGGCGCTTCGACGTCGTCGACTTCAAACTTCACATTCGGCGGCTTCAAAAACCCCCACATGTCAGCCCCAAGCCCAATTGACCCAACAACACCTTCTTTCCTCCCTGCGCACAAAAGAATACCGAAAACATACCACCCAATGCGGCTGCACAGGCGAGAGGTCGTTGCCCAGCACCTCGGCATCCGGATGATCGTCCGCAACCTCAATCGCCCATATGCCCGTCCCCGTCCCGACATCCAACACGCGCTTCAGCTTTTCCTTCCCGATCGGCGCGAAGAAGTGCTTCCTGCCCGTGGCCAGCATCACCATGTGGTGCAGCAGGTCGAGCCGGTCCTGCTCGTTCTCGTCGTTGGGCATGAAGTAGGCGCCATCTTTGTAGGCGTGGTAGCGGCGCCCGTTCTCGACCGGGTAGTTCACGACGCTGGACGAGAGCGATTGCGAGTACGCCGACAGCTGGTCCTCGATGGTGCCGACGGCCGAGTCGGTTTCGAACTACAGCCAGATTTTCCCCCCCGGGTCAGATCGAAGCTGGAAACGCCAATGGCTTCTTCGTATTATGGAAAGGGAGGGGGAGAAGAAAAAAAGCAAGTAACGTGGCGCAGCAGCGACCACATGCAGCATGTTGCGCCAAGGTACACGAGCTCCACTCAGCAAGGATGACGCTTACCCCAGTATCAACCTCGATGTGCTGCTCGGACGTGAACATTGTGATCTTTGAAGAATCGCAGGGCGCTAGTGCAGGGGGTGGTTGTCAATGCCACAAAAGAACTGCAAGCTGATGGGGAAGGGGGGTGGGAATCGAATGAGTCGGCTCCGCGCCCACGGGGCGGGCCGCCATAGTTTAAGAGCGGGAGGGCGTAATCACCGTGTTCGTGCGGCGCAGCAACGAGACAATGCAGCAGGGATTGACAGAAAACAGCCGACAATGCCCCCACAGGGGCCCCGCTTCTCAGGAGAGGTGGACGGCTACTGGAATCCAGGTTGGGCCAACTATCGACAGGGATAGTAATCATGCCGGGTACCTGAGCCGCCGGATTGCAGAGAGGGGAGACGGATCGGCCATCTTGCACGAAACGGCACGAACGGCGCGAAGAAAATGTGATGGTTCCGATGGCCCATGGTTGGTCAACCGCTTGTGTCTGATTGGCTGGCATGTCTGGACATTGATGTACGCAGAGTACCTGGACACCACTGGGGTCTTTCTGAAGTTGGAGGTGTCGATGCCGTCTTCGTAAGGGAGATCCTGTCACTGGTCGATGGCAAAGGTTTTCAGCATCTCCCTCTCCATTCTTGCTCTCAGCCGCTTTCACCCCAGCAGTTGTACGGGTAGAGCTTCCAGCGGGCCATATGCATCAACCCCTTTCTCGTCATGCAGGGTAGCATGCCCGGAAGGAAAGGCGATGCTTTTGAAGTCGAGGAGGTCTCTGAATGGGTGCCACACCAACCACGCCGAATTCCGGATATCGTCATCCAAGAGATAATTGAAATAGACAGTCTTCAATCACTGGCTACTCGGCGGTGTCGTCTGGAAGCGTGTCGTCCAGGTACTGCTCACGGGTGGGCTTGGCCTTTCCACTGTCGAAGACAATGAAGAAGATATGATACTGATTGGTGGATAAAGGACTCGTATCATCCCTCAGTGGTAGCGTTGTTGGTCAAAAGCTTGACAGCTTCAGGGTCCTGTGTTGGACGAGGATTGAGGATGGAAGCGGTTGAAAAGAAAAGAAAGTCAGTGAAGCCAGCGCAGTGGATGACGAAAAAAATTGACCTACGAATTCTGCAGGCAATTGAAGCAAGTATGCCGACGTATGTGCAAGGCCAAATTTACCAACAGTAGTCGAAGGTAGGTATCCGGGCGTAGATGTAGATTTAAACGACCTTTCTCCATATGCAGCTGAAGCAGATATCCGGATGTAAATGCAATTATCAAAAACATACAAATGCAACCAGGTATAGGATTTCGTAATCCATGCGGAATAGATGTAGGTGGGTCAATTTATCTTGCCCCCCACTGTGCCTGCCTCGGTGCCCCGCGATCGCGGTTACCAGTTTGAGGAGTCAGCAGGACCGGCACACAGTCACCATTCGGGCGGTCTTCACGTCTTGCGCCATTCGGGTTCCGCTGCCAACCTATTCTCAAACATCTTTTTTCAGTCCAACCGATCAACGTGCCACCAAGCCGACTATGGAGGAGAGGCAAAGCACCGTACAGGTATTTACAGACGCAGACTTGGGTAGAGAGTAAGTAAAAGCCTACCTCATCCGTGGCCCGACCACACAAACGCGTTTTGCGGAGACCCACGGTACTGATCCTCTCTTAGGTTGTTACAGGACCGCGTCACGGCCAACGCTGAGGTTGTTTGTGCGGACGGTCCAGTCATCGTAGCAAACTCCTACCACCTTTGCAAGAGCGCCTGGCTCATGGAAGCCCTCGGCTGTGTACCTCAGGTAAGCAAGATTCTACGGAGAGGAATTGGCACTGCCCTGATTAATGTGGCGCTGACGACTCGGAATGGCAGGCACAGCAGATAAGACGCATCGAGCTCGTGTACAATTATCCCGTCCCGGGTCTCCGCTACGATTTCCAGGCCGTCTACCCCATGGTGCAATACCTGCACTGCGCCGAGTACACGGAATCCCAGGGTGCAGACGACGACCTCCTGAGGAACATTCATTTGCACATCAATATGTATGCGATGGCAAACTCATTCGGCATTCCAGGACTCGAAGCCTACGCCAGCGACAAATTAAATAAGATCATGGATCGGCTTGTTTTAGATCCGATCCTACACGAAATGATCCACGCAGTATACGGCAAACCTCCCAGCATCGTCAGCGGCATCAAGTCGAGGCTCGTGGCTTACCTCGCAAAGAGAGCATGTATGCTAAAGAAGTTGAACAAGTGTACTGCCTTGATGAGGATCTACGGCGATTGTGCTGTGGATGTGCTGGAGGAACTGTCCAAGGATTCTTACATACTTCCAAGATTGTGGACCTCATCACAGCAGGTTGACCGTGGTTGAGGGACCCTGGAAAGCAGCCGATTCTTACTTTCTGATACTGTCACTACCTAGTCTAGTAGATGACAGCTTCACCTGTAGCAATCAAGTCACTTTCCCACCATTTCCCCGAAAACGTAGTCGTTTTGTCCAGCAACAATCTCATCAGTACAACACCAGCATCCCTCTATAAATGATGATTACGACCAATCGCCCGATCCAGCTAGAGTCTAACCGATTGCCAAGCAGCAAATATCCAGAGCAAGTACACATTACGACAACCTATCTCCATGTTTTCGCTACCCCACTAACGAGGACAGATCGAACGACATACGATGTAGCTCCAAGAAAAACACGGCCAACAACCAGCTCAGGCGACGTATCGAATCCCGTCCATCCATCCTTTCCATCACTCGACATCACATCACAGCCACAAACCGAATTCCCAAATATTAAATTTTTTCCATCATTCCATTTTTTTTGGTGTGCTATCTGTCTTTCATATCATTCTAGCCTCTCCACCGCCCAACCAGCCAACAGCACACACACACACTTCCCCCCTTTCCATCCAGGGTAAAGCAGCGGCATCGTATTGTTGCGGCGGCGACGGCGGCGGCGACAGCGGTGGCGGTGAGTACCAGTAGTACTACTTCAGTATATTCGCCCCCTCCAAAAAAAAGCAAACGAAAAAAAAACCCAACAATTTCCCTGGCCCAGCCCAGCCCAGCCCCCCCCAAAAAAATATAAAAAAATTCCCTCCTCCCCACACACAACCTTTATCATCATATCCTTCATCTCACTGTTTCCTTCCTTCCTTCTTCGTCTTCTTCTTCTTCTCCCAGTTTGGCAGTCATCCTCCCTTTTTTTTTCCAGCCCAGCCAAGAAAAAAAAACGAAAGTCTGCCATCATCGAATCCCCTCCTTCCCTCCCTTCTCTCATCCTCAATCAAGATAAAAAAAATAAAAAACAAAGAATCAAACCCCCTCTCGGAAAAAAACAAGAGTCGAAGATAAGAAGCAGAAACAGAACCGAGAAAAATCTGTGTACAACCGAAACGAATCTCAAATTGGACAGAAGAAGAGAAAGTCAAAAGAAGAGAGAGAGAGAAAGTCGGGTAATAGGAAAATGGTTTTCTCAGGCAATTTGTCTTGTAGTAGGTTGGTCGTTTGGTCTGTCGGTCGGACGATAGGTAGGAAGCAAGGAAAATAAAAACAAGAAGGAAGGAGCTCGTAAGGAAGGTGCTTTGATTTGTTTGTTTGTAAGGAAAAGTCTTTTTTTTTCAATGATTGAACGTTCTTCTGTCCTGGCTGTGTTTGGTCGTAAAAAAAAAACAAAGTGGAAGCCAGCTGGTCGGTTTGGATGTTGTGCGTGTGCGTATAGCAGCAGTCTTTGAAAAGAACAGCAACAAAAAAGGAAGAGGGGGGTATCATGCGGTGAACTGATGATCTTATGTACCCGAAAAGGTAAGAAAAACAACAACAGTAGTCGTCGGCGAGAAAGCCAACGACTGAGAGAGTAGCAGGTGTGCTAAGGTCAAGAGGTCGGCCTAATAGTTGTGGAGTTTTTTGAGAGTTGTAGGGAAAAAAGGAAAAGGCAGTCGCGACTCGTGTTTCTTTAATGTGAGAGTCTGTGTGTGAAGGTTCTGTGCAAGAACTGGAGACGGAAAAAGGACGAGGAAAAGCAGCAGTGAATGGCAACAGCAGATGGAAAGCGCCAGCCCAAGGTTCCGAGATAAACCCCAACCAGAAAACGAAAAAATGCTCTGCAACGCCAGGACGCCAAAGACGCCTTGAAATCCCGCCCATGTCCTCGCTAAAGCAAACAAACCCAGAGGACAATCTGTGAATTTCAAGCCCGTCTTTTCTTCCCTTCCTGGCTGAAAAGGCTGAACTCTGCTGTGATGAATCGGATCGGAAAAAAGTCTTGATGATGATGATGATGATGGTGGTGGTGATGATGATAGGAAAAGCATGAAAGCTTTTTTAGGTCATGTTGTCGTTGTCCGCACGCAAGCGGTGTCCGGTCTGGGGGCAGGGACAGCGCCTCGTAGCCCCGCGCCTCGTGGCACTCTATGCTCCACAATCCCCCTGGAATTCTCCATCTCCGATCTGGCCGAGCACTTCGATTTCCCAGATTGACCGGATCGCTGCGTCTTTCGTCTTTCGGTCTTTTCTCTACCACGTCTCTCCGACCTCGCTCAATTGCCTGGTGTGGCCAGGCCTTTGCAAAATCGGCGGGACCGGCGGAATGCCTGCACCCGGACCCTGATCCATGCTAGGCCTACGGCTCTTGGGCGCCGAGACACTCTTTCTTCTGGGCAGACCAGAGGGCGTGGGAATGCCGGTGCCGGGCGTCGGGATACCGGAACCGTTGGAGCCAACGCTACGACTGAAGTCGTTCGTCTTGCTGCGCGTGAGAGGCGTGGAAATGGATCCTATCCTGTCGCGGTGGGCGTTGGGACCTGATCCGGGCTCGTCGAGGTCGTCGAACTGGGAGCGCGTGTTGGCCCTGTTGCGTGTCCTGGTGCGAGTGGGAGCGCCGTATTTGTCGTTGTTCCAGAAACTCGAGTTGGCAGCGCTGGTGCGAGGGCGGCGGGCTTCGGTCGTGTTATTCGTGGAGAAGTGGCCTAGCGGGGTGCCGCGGCCTGGATTGCTGCCGCGCGACGGAGGCCGGCCGCTGCCACGAGAGACGGGGCGACCGTAGCCGTTGCTGACGCCACTGAGCTCACTGGCGCGGCTAGTGGGCCGGCTGCTGGCACTCAACGTGTCGCTGGGAGCGCTCATGAAACCCGAGATGCTGCCAGTCTTGGCTACGGATGCACCAAAGTTCAGCCTCGAGATGCCGGTGGTGCTGTTGTCCTCGCCATCCTTGAGAGAGCTGTTAGTGCTTCCGCTAGTCCGTTGCCGGCCGGCTGAGCGGACCGTGGTGTTCGAGGGCTGGTGTGAGTGGTTGCTCTGAGCGCTGCCACCGCGAGGGCTGGCGCGCGGAGGCGTGTTGGTAGGTGCAGGCAGCTTGCTGCGCACGTTGTGGACGCGAGCCTCGAGCTTCTGCATCTTACCAATCAGCCCACGAATCTGATACAGCGAGCCCGAGCGAGGGAGTGCTCCATCACGGCTAGGCTTGTACGAATGGCCTTGTGTAGGTCTGCGTGCCCTTGTGGGTGAGGAGCGGCCACTCGCCGAAGTCCACGGCATCGACGGGGCCCGATTGTGCCGCGTGCGCTGTGGGCCACCATAGTCTCTGGGACGTGGCGTGTTGTCGTGGAAGGCGATGGAGCCTGTACGCTGGATCGGAACGCCACGCATATCCTTGGAGCGATCCATGAACTCCGCAAAGTTGGGGGATGGTGGAGTCGTGGCGCTGGTGCGGTTCGACTTGGTGGGTGGCGGTGTGGACGTCGTAGGCGACGATACGGTCGTAGCCGACGTCGACGTCTCCGACACGGGCGACCGTGACCGGCCGTGGTCGGCGGTAACCAGGGCGTGAGTCTTCTCGGTGCGGTGACGGGAGATGGTGTCTTCGGCGATGCGAAGTTTCTCCTTCACGATGTCGGCTTCGATGGAGATGTCGGCGAGCTCGTCACGTAACCGCTGGTTCTCTATCCGCAGCTCCTCACGCTCCTGTTCGCCTGCCTTGATCTCCTCCTCGAACATGACTCCGCGCTCGATGGAGATGTTGTACTTTTGCTCGAGGTCCTCCAGTGACGAGGTCTGGTTCCGGGCCTGGCGCTCGAAGTCATCGTTGGCGACCTCGATGTCGCGGAGGCGCAGCTGCATCGACCGGTTGGTCTCGCGGAGGGTGGTAATCTCCTTCTGGAGAGCGTTCTGCGCTCCATTGGCCTCGGTCTTGGACTGCTTGTACTTTGCCTGGCGTGCGGGGTGATGCGCGTTAGCTGTCGCTCATCTTCGTCGACGACGGGCCCCCCTGGAAACGGGTCCGCCAGCGGGCCCCACAACCGAGTCACCGCGACGACCACAACGGTCGCGATGCGCGGGGCCGCAACATTGGAGGGTATCTTACCTTCCACTCCTCGACCTCGAAGCCCATGCCCTCCAGCTTCTCCTTCAGTTGGCGCTCGCGCTTCTCCGACGCCTCGATGTCCTTCTCCAACTCCGACTCCAGCTCGCGGCTGGAGGCCTGGAACTCCTGCAGCTCGCCTTCGAGCTGCTCATACTGCTGCTTGTAATAAGCGAGGTCCGCTTCGAGCGAGCCGCCGGGCGCGGGGCTCGACGGGGGGCGGTCCTGTGTCGACATTGGGGTGGTGTGCGTCTGCTCGCGCTTCGCTCGCGCGAGAGGTCCGCCGGTGATGTAGGAGGGTTATCGTTACGGGGCGGCGTTATGAAGTCGTCACGTGAGGTCGTTGTGGCGGGGAAGAGGGTGTGTCGTGAGTGTCGTCGTCCGGCGCGATGCGGTGGAGGCGCGTTAGGCGTGTGTCCCTGCCGCAGGCTGTGCCGAGCGGTGTGTGAAGGCCTGGGCGGTTTCACGGGCGGGTAGGGGCGCGATGTCGTCGGGGGGCGCGCGAGGTCGGTCGTCAGGTATTCTATTGCCGCGGGTTCGCATTTGCGCCCATGTCCTGGTGTGCGGCGGCGCGTCCGTGGGGTTGCGGTCGGAAGAGGGAGTAGGTGTGGAAGGTGTTTGGCTCGCCAGCAGCAGGCGGGCGCTCGCACGGTCGCGCAAGCAACAGCCCGGCCGCAGGGATCTTCTCCGGAAATCCTTGCACTTGCATGAGCGCCCGCGACTGCAGTCCTAAGGCCGATCTCGTTGAGCACGCCCGAGACCACGTCACGGCCGCATTTGTGCACGGCGTACCCAGTAGTGGCGTTTGGCAGCTGGCAATGGCTCTGGCAGGGAATGGCAGGCAGGCACCCTCACTTGGGCTCGCATCGCAGCAAGCGCGAGGCGCCCGAAACTCCACCCACAACGACGCACATGACAGCTACAGACGAGAAAAATTCGCCGACGGACCCTCCCCGTTCAATACTGTTAAATTAATTTCCCTGCTTACCGCCGTCCCGCTTGACCAGCTCCGCCGCGCGCTCAACGCTTTTGCCGTAGACGTCGCCCACCTGCGTCGACGTCTGCTCCATGGCGCCCGCCAGCTTCTCTGACGCCGAGCCCACCAGTTCTCGGCCCGCCTCCACCGCCTCCCGCATCTCCTCCTGCGCCTGCGCCGCCAGCTCCTGCGGGCCCGGATACCGCCGCAACGCCTTGAGGATGAGGTAATACAGCTGGATCACCACCACGTGTATGCGCTCCTTCATCAGCATCGTGAGGCCGTGGCTGAAGAAGCCCTTCAGCACCTCCCCACCCAGCCCTTGGTACAACCCTGCCATGCCTTCCCTCCGTGCGATGGCCAGAATCGAGCCGAAGATGGTCGCGCGGCCCGCCCGCTTCGTCTGCTTCGTCGCGGCCGAATTCGAGTCCTTCTCCCGCAGCGAGTCGCCGCCCTCCGTTTCCTCCGTCGGGGCCTGCGATGACGCCTGCGCGCGCGTCTTGGCCAGCGAGACCGGGTACGTAATGGTCGAAGCGACCACCTTGCTGAAGGCCGCGATCAGAAACGTGACCCTGGACCCGGGCTTCGCGCGGCCCGCGCGCGGCACCACCAGCCTGAGCAGCGACTCGTGCAGCAGGAACGTCAGCGCCGGGTTGAGCGTGAGGATGAGGGCGGCCGAGTAGCCCGACCAGAAGCCTCGCACGCCCTTCTCGTGGCGAATCTGCAGCGCGATGTCGCGCGCGCTGAGCTCCGGGCTCGCGCTGCTCGTCCTGTCCCGCGCCGCCACCATGCTGGCCGTCTGCTTGCGCGTGACGATGTTCTGCACCGGCGTCGTCCAGAACTTGGAGAAGGCGCCGGCCACCATGCCCACGGCAATCTCCTCAAACGCCGGCAGCGCCTTCTTCGGATCCGCCTTGCGCGCCTGTCTGCTGCTCTTGACGAAATTGTACGCCAGGAAGAAGAGGAAGGAGTCGGCCACGCTCTTGGCCAGGTCTTGCGCCACGCCGCTGTAGAACGCCGGCAGCCCGCCCTCTCTGGCGTAAATCTTCTTGATCGCGTCGATGATGTCCTTGTAGTCGGCATCATCGTCGCCATTACCATCACCGCTCTCGAACTGTGCTTGCACCTGCAGCCGCGTGATGACGAGGTCGAGCGGGTACATTAGCAGCTTCGCTATCGCGGAACCCAGCGCGCCGGACGTCGCGTGGCCGAGCGCGGGCAAGGCGGGGCCGAGCGGGGCGCGCCGCGGCCTGGTTTCTTCCTGGACGATGTGGTAGAGGTCGAAAGCATCCTGATGGGCAGGCACGGCCGTTAGCAACGAGCGCAGAGTGCAGCTGTGTGAGGAAACCGTTCGCCGCCGCGAACGACGCGGGAGAAAGCTTCTTGGAACGAACGCACCAGCTGGCTGTTGTAGAGGAATCCAGCGGCCGCCTCGTCGTCGCCATTGTCGGCCATGTTTGCGGCGCGGTACGTCTCTTCTCAAGTCGTCGTCGGCAATTGCTTCGGCGGCGGACAGCTACGGATTAGGTAGGCGGGCAGCAAGCAACGCTCAAAGTCTGCATTCGCGAGCAGAAAACAGGACTGGTTGGAGTGATGATGATGATGATGATGATAATATTCTGCCATCCACCGGTGTCGTCGGACGTTTGCGTTCACATGCTGGAAAATGATGATGTCGGCATGCGGTCTGGGGTTGGCGGGCTGGGCTTCCCTCGGTCCACAAACCCACACACGTCATCCGCGACGCTCAAAAGAGCTTGGCATGCACCCCAGCAATCTTGTCCCGGCTCAGACGGCTGCACGCGGTCAATCACCCGGTAAGGCGATACGAGTCATCTCGCACAAAAATCGATACCGTGATGGCCTGGCGCTGTGGGTTGGGCTGGCCGGCTGTGGCGCATGGCCGGAGAGCACAAAAGCATAAGTCGCGAAAATCTCGCAGTGGAGAACGGCATATTTGATCTGGACCAGGAAAAGTCACGATTGGTGGGAGATATTGCAAGGGTCGCTGCAAAGAGAGCGCGGTCCAGCCAACCCGCGGGCGGGACTCCATTTTTCGTGTATCAGAGGCCTGCCAAACTGCCCAAAACATCAGCCGCTACATGCGAGATTCGACGTATCACATCGTCCGCAACAGGGGATGGCAGCCCATGCGAAGTCTCGCCAGCCTTGAGTCACAACACAACCCCGGACGTGATCGCAATTTGTTTGTAAACAATGTTGGTTGAATTTAACTGCCTGGAAACAATGGGTATCATGTATGCGTGCGCCTCACTACCTCTCAAGCCATCTGGCCGGCCCTCCCCCGCACGACCTCAATCTTGCTGGGGTTCTGCATGAACCGACTCCTGATCCCCCCATCCACATCGCCAATGCTGAGTTGTTTGATGTCGGGAAGGTCGAACCCTCCCTTGGCCTGCGACGTGAACGACTCTGCATTCTCCTCCTGCTGGCCGGGCAAAAGGACTTTTTTCGCTCCCAACGTACGTTTGATGTCTTCCAAAAGGACCTGCATGGGGCAGATGTATGCCACGTGGTTCCTGTCGCACCACGCAAGGACATGGCCACAGATGCGGCCATGCTCATTGTCAATGACCCAAGCGCCCGAATCACCGCCGACTGTAGTAGAACAATTAGCTGCTGGACTGGGAATACGTGCATTTGATCACTCACCACCTAATCCTCCGCTGACATGCCAGCTTCGGGCATAAGACTTGCGACCATGGATCTTGACCGCGGTCATTGTATGGCTAATGATGCCGCCTTTCAGACCACTTGTCCGTCCGAGACTGTGAACTTGAAGGCTACCCAGGTCTTCTGCCTTAGCAACCTTTATTGGGAAAATTAGATCACGACCCCGCACGCTCCCACCGACGAAAAGACTTACTTGACTTGGATATTCGTCTTCCTCTGGCGTGGAATGTCGCCTGTCCACAGGGTCCACCAGCTTTGGGCATAGCTTCGCCGGCTGCACGCAGTATCTCTTCCCTCCTTGGATGAGATTGTACGGCTGCAGCCGTTCATCCTTCAACTTGAGCAAAGACCAGTCGATCTCATGAACCACACCATCCCGGTTCCAGCGCCGAATCCCAGACGAGGCATGGACGTGCCCCAACTCGTGTGAGTCGAGATGGTCTTCGTCACGGTCTTCTTCACAAGGGAAGAAGTCGTCCTCGACGTCGTCGATGGCGGGCTGAGTAATGAGAATCTCTTCACCGTCGCCCGCCTCGATGCCTGGGATGTCGCCGGGTTCGGATGATGTCGCTTCACTCTCCGAGTCGGAAAAGTCTTCATCAGCAGAGTCGTAGGCATAGCTGCTGGCGCCATCGTCGAAATCTTCGTCGTCTGAGATTTCAAACGCTTGCGGAATGTCCGGCAAATCATGCAACAGAGGCTGCGAGCCTATCTGCGAGGTCCAATTGTAGTTGGGAGCCTTCGCACTCGATCGCAGAACATCTTCACTTCTGTAAGTCGATGTTAGCTGAAGCTTTGAAAACTGTATGGGTGGCCTTTGAAAGAGCATGGTAGTTACCGAGGGAGACAGATCCACCTTTTGTCGGCTCAGATGGAGGAATTCAAGGGAGCTTCGAGAATGGCGGGCGCGCAAAGCCTCAAGGGAAACACTTACTCCACATCTGAGTATTCGTCGCCATACTCACTCTCGTCTTCACTTGGAGTGTCCAACATGTGGTGAACACTCATTCCGAACGGCTCTCCATCGACCAGCACGACTCCTCCATACGATACGGGT
This sequence comes from Diplodia corticola, assembly GCF_001883845.1. Taxonomy (NCBI): domain Eukaryota; kingdom Fungi; phylum Ascomycota; class Dothideomycetes; order Botryosphaeriales; family Botryosphaeriaceae; genus Diplodia; species Diplodia corticola. The sequence continues at coordinate 81,867 of NW_017971518.1, forward strand.
GGCAGGTGTTCCCCATTATACGCCCCGATGGATGCACCGCACACTGGGCGTTGCTGAAAACATCCGTTCAGCGCCGGTATCTCGTCATCCTCATCCATCATAGATCGATACGGTGCTCTCCGCCTCCTAGTGGATCTCGTCAATTTGGAGCGCTTGATCTTTCCTTTGTGGACTTTAAGATCGAAGGCAGCACGATCGTAGCTAAACTTCTTCGCCAATGCGGCCTTCACCTTTGCCGTGCTGGCACAGGTGACGACTATGGTAGCTTTTGCGTCTGAAGGAGACGGGCCAATGCCAAAGAGATCAATGCTGGAGCTCTCTGGAGAGTCGCGGAGTACCCTCTCACATATGCGCATTAGTCGTGGAAGGATGGTCTGGTCCCACTCAGCTGCGATGCTTGGTGTAGGTCTCCAAAGCGGCTGTACCAGTAGCTTTCGTTTTGCTGCAGACTTTTGTTGCTTCAATTTTATGGATGTCTGCACGTTGATCTCATCGATGGTGATGTCCATAGCAGGAGCCGGGTAGCTGTCGGTCACGGCTCGATGCAGCATCGGCGGTTGCTCCTCTTGAGATGCAGATGTCAACCGAGCCTTCTTTTCCCGCCACTTGGTTTGGATTATGGCGACTCTCTTCCTGTATTCTCTGAAAGTCATCTTGCCGTGAGATCTTCGCCAAGCTCGTTGAATGATTTTTGCAGCGTCTACAGGCGCTAGCGCTTCCCGCGAGTGGGAACGAATGTCGTGGCCATGCTTGTGGCGCTCGGGAGCGAGATCCTCCCCACCACCTCTTAAGCCTGACTCGGGAGAGCGAGACAGAGACAAGAATGCAGTGAGCTCAGGATTGCCCTCCACAGCCTCTCCGTGGGCGAGTAACGGTTTGCTGTGCTCATGAGGAAAACGCTCGGTGAACTCTGCAACGTTCCGTTTTTGGAGCTTCGCTCGCTTCATGCCCAGGCCTTGGTCGTGCGCGCGCTTCAGGAGGCTTGGGCTAGGAGAAGGGCTAGTTGTCAAATGGTGCCCCAAATCGTACGGATAGGGGTCTGCATCATCCAGGAGAGTGCATCTGTGGAGTCGTCCCAATACGCGGTCATAGACCACCTTGGTGTCTGTGCTCGAAAGGTGTCGGTCTGCAGCCGAAAAGCATTCTCGCACCGCCTGCATGTAGGCTGTGCCGCATTTGCCAGCTAATCTCCTGATCCAGATATCTTCGAGGCGAAGCTTGAAATCCGCGAGGGTATATTTGGCTTTAAAGATGTCCAAAAGGGGGATCCACAAGCCAATCTCAAGCAGGATAAGGGCAAGCCCATACATGTCAAAGTGTGGAGCATAAGCTGACTGTGATGGTGTCTGTGCTCTGGGGTCGTGAGGATGACGGTAAATGTTGGAACCAGTCGACTGTACCTCGACGTTGAATTCCGAAAAGAGATCGAAGGAGCAAACATAAGGTGACTGCAGCTCGTACTGCGGATGCTTGGAACTGTGGCCCGGCTCCTTCGGCTTGCGGAAGAGAAGAATGTTACTGCTGTTGACATCTTTGTGGACGAAGCCGCTGGCGTGGAGCTTGCTGAAGGACAGCACCAGATTCAGGGCTATGCGGAACCGTTTTTCCAGAGCAGGAATATTGGGTACTGCAACGTTGTTCTTTGCGCTGGACTGCAACACACTCAACAGGGTGACGGGGCGCATTGCTTGGAATTCGGCAGGTCGCAATGCCCGAGTTATGCCACCGTACACGAAGCCTGGAAGTTCAAAAACGAATCCAAATCGAGGCTGACTAAGGTCCTCGAAGTAGCCCACGCATTTGAGAGTGCCAAAGGCAGGGGCGTCGGAACCCTCGCCAAAGCGGCCAACGCCTCGGGCAAAGACATCAAGTAGGTTCTCGACACGTTCCAAAGGTGGTGAGAGTTCGTTCATCCGATAGACTGGATCAAAGCCCGCATACTCGATGAGGACAGGAATTGTCACAACGTCTCCGGACTCAAATCTCCAGGGGTTGGTCGAGGACTGGCTCCGACGGAAATGGCCGATCAGACGGGTACACGACGGGACTCCTATGCTCTCGTATGGCGGGGGTTCTTCTTCAGGGAGAATGAGGCATGACGGGTCAATCTTAGGAACAGACTCTGTCTCGATGGTTGATGAAGCAGAGACTGTCGGAGGGCTCACGAGAGTGAGGGAGGACTGGGTGTAGTCGTCATCCAAGAAAGGGGTTTTGAAGGGAGTGGAGGGAAGAGACTCGGATTTGGCCAGATGTGGTTTGGTGTCCCGGGAAGGGGTTCCAACGGCCGAGATCCTCCTTGCTCTGGAAAGGTCATAAAGGGTATCGATGGAAGTAGTGAGATCTCGAGCTAGGTCTTCGTAGCGGGATTTGTCGGCAGGTGTCCAGCTGCTCGGACTAGACGGCTTCTTTGTGTCGGAAGGACTCTGGCCGCCTGCATCTCTGATGCGGTCGGCCTCGTCAAGGATGTCCTGGATGGTGCCGAGAACGCTCGTGACAGTTTCGGTCAGGCCAGCCTGGGCAACAGACTCATCGATGCTGCCTTGGGATGCGGCGGAGCTGTTGTCGCTCCATTCAAGACCCCATGCGATGAGGCGATCTCGCTGGATGCGGAAGCGGCGATGGAGGGCGTTCAGCTCGGGCACGTTCTCCAGCTTGGCCTGCTCGTCATTGATGTCCTGCTTGGTGTCGGCGTACAGCTTGGTAAGGCGCCGGGGGAGGTGGGCGAAAGCGGACATGTTGGCGTGAGGTGGGGCTGTTGTCGTGAAGCGCGGGAACACCCTCTTACGCTGCTGCACAGGGCGATAACAACATCGAAGCTAGCCGGGCCAGTGTGTCAAGTAGCGGCAGAGGCGCCGGGGTCTCGATTATTTAGAAGAAGTGCCGATTAGGCCCCAGAGAAAAAGCTCGCGGGGCGGGCGAGGGCAGCTGCCGCGGTGCATGATCCTGCTGCCTAAACTTTGGGCACGCTGATTGGTCCTTCTGCCCTTTGCCGCCCTCAGCCCTGCCCGATCCAGCCGCCACCACTCTGGCGTACGCGTCCCGCATCGCTGTGGCTCAACACCTGACGTGCATACATTAATTCGTTACTATTGATTTCCGAGTCTTGAGTATATTGAAGCCTCAAGACATGTCTAGTATACCGGGCCGCCGGAGTAGCTTTGATGCCTGCCTGCTCCTTATAGCCGAGGTTCTCGCCGTATCCCCGATCATTATCCAATCATTGACGCGCCGCTCCATTCTGCAGGCAAGACAATCAGAAGCATGCACACAAGACTGCCAAATGAGCGGGGTGTGCCTGGACCGACGCGCGATGCCTGCGGATTCTGGCAGGGTAAGCAGTGTGAGTTTCCCTTCCCCAGTCCAGCCGAGGTGAGCCTTTCTCCCGGCGCGGTATATTGATAAATGGCCAAACTGTCTCGGACTCGGCCATCTCCTTGTGCTCTGGCTGTGTTGAGGTCGTTCTTTCTTTCGCTCAGAGATACTTCTTTGCGGCAGCAGCGACCCGCGCTCTGAAGACCGGGCTCTTCACCGGCTGGTTGAGCGAGTAGAAGGGGTTCATGATGGTCTTGACCCAGCTGTCGTATACCTCCATGAAGAAGTTCTTGATGGCCTCCTCGGCAGCAGGCGCAGTGGGATTGTATGCACTCGACGAGGGGTAGGCGGAGCTGCGCACTGAGGACATGGAAGCGGCAGACGAGCGAGGGTTGTCCGGGTTGGGAGAGGTCAAAAGGAGGAACTTGATGTTTCCAGCGGTCAGGAAGCACGAGATGTAGTTGTTGTGGAAGCGGTCGATGTGCTTGAGATACCTGCGACGAGGCACGTTAGCTGGTGCTTGGCAGCGGAGACACAGGCTCGCCCGTTGCTGCTTTACATTTGGCCAGTGCCCCACTGCACCTCCTCGACGATATCCAAGCTGCTGTGCACTATGAACTGGTTCATGTGTCGCGCGTCGTCTCTGAAGCGCGCAATGCCGTCGCCGCCGCCTCTTGAAGTGCCGAATTCATGCTCGAAGAGCGGGTTGTCTCTTGTACCGACGATGGCGAAGTAGTACGACATGACGAGCAGCCGGCGCCGGAGTGGGAGCTGCGAGGTGTGGTGGGGAAGCGTGGCACTCGAGCTCCGGGGTGACGCCCCCGGCCCGCATTCTGCCCAGGCGGTGAGCTGCGGGCCCAAAGTCGTCGCGCCATCGCCAGCGCCGCCGACTGCGACACACTGCAAGCCCACCATGTTCGGAGCCTTCAGACCCTCGCAGCCCCTCTCCGGAGGTCTTCTCTGGTCAGCATTGCCGCCTCTCTGGCTACCAGTGCCATTGTCCCTCATCCAGGCGATCCGTTGCTGATACACTCCCACAGGAAAATCCCGTGGCGCATGTCCGCTCCTCAGAAGCAACGGCAGCGAGAGCGCTTGCGTGCGGTTGACAGAGTGATCGCTACCGTCGACAAGGCACTCGCCAAGGAAGGCACCACGACCAAGAAGCTGGACCGCTGGATGGAGGAAATGCCCACCGAGGCCGAGATGCTGGCTAGGGACAAATACACCATCTTCGCCCGCTATGAGAAGAAGTACAGGAAGGGAATACACAGTATGTGGATACCCAAACCGTTCCTGTTCTCGGAAGAGCCATTGTCCGTGCTGCAGCCTGTGGCTAATAAGCAGTGCAGAGCTTCCAAAGTGGACCAGAGTATCCCAGCGTCTCAACCCGCCTGGTTTCTAAGGCTGTGCGAAATCGAAACGAGCCTACCTGCTGTATCATATCTACGGTAACCTCTGGAGTCATGGGAGCATTTCTTGGCGCTGTTGACGATGCCACCTGGTCCATGGTAGTGGACTCCGCCCTGAACATCTCCAAGCATCGATGCCTAAGAACGCACTACACCGTTTGAATCATAGAAGGGTCTACATCTTTCCTTCCGCTGCCTTAGTAAAAGTTAATGATACCAATTACTTCAATTCACTTCATACGCCACAATCTGATTGTGGTCAACTCCAGTTGCTGTGCTTGCAGATCAACTCGTGGAACCCCTCTGCTTTTCCATTACAATCATTTCAACGCCAACGACCACGTCTCACACTCCAGTCTCATCCAATGTTCCCGAAGAGCTGCTTTACAAGAAACTATGAAAGTTTTCCTCAAATATCTGTCATATTCCTTAATCTCGAGATGTCGTCCATCTTAGCCCGGGCTTCGTGAAATCGGCTGATAATCTGATTATCTTCGCATACATTTCACTCAAATTTATGCTTACACCACCGTTATGAATACATGGCGCCGACACCACATCTTCCACTATTTTTACACAATATGCGGTTCAACAAATCTGTCTCGACTGAGAACAGGTCTCCGTTTGGCCTCGCTTGATATGAGTCTGCCGGCCATCGTCAGTAATACACTGGTTTAGGGCTTGGGTTCCCATGAAGTACTGCTGCTGTTACTAATTTTTGAAGGTCAAGCCATTTATTTACGTCAGTCAGACGTTTTCACACTTCCCGCTTGGCCAGCTCGAGTCAACATCGAGGTTTTTGCTGACCTTTACTCGATGTATGGTTGGTTCCAGCCTCGAAAGGTAAGCGCTTAGCCCAATGCTATGTAGAACTTGTGTCGACCTTTGCGACAAGTACTAATTTGGGAACACTGTACGGGACGCAGACCAAGCGGCATGCTTATTTGACAGTCAAGGTTGAAGGTATCGTTCTGATTAGTACCCAACACAATCCACTGATGTCTACAGTGCAACGCAGACCAATCGCGGCCACAACACCAGTAAATCCCATTCCTACGAAGACGTAACACTTCGAAACCCCTCAAATCAAGAGCGACACCGCAGCCCTTCCAGCCCGCCACACTCCCCTACCTCTTCCAATCCGGAGCTTCCCTTCCCTAAATTTACGCAAAGTAGCAAAAGCAACCCGCCGCCACTGGCCCCGAGAGCATCGTCATCTCCAACCAATCGCCACCGCCCGACCACATGGCATCCACAAACACGCCCCGCTTACCCTTCGCCCCCTCGACCGTCGCAGATCCGCGCCCTGTACGCCTACCAAAACGTCATCCACGCACGCCTTTTGCAACGTGAAAAGCCAACATTGCTCGATAACACCCGGCCCCCTCAGCTCAGGAAAGAAGTGTCTCTGAGACCCGTCGAACCGGCTTTCACTCCCGCCGCTGTTGCCCTGCGTCACTATACAGATAAGCGCCGAAGCCGAAAGTTGACAGCCAGCTGTTTTTCTTTTTCTTCTGTGACCCAATGCCAATTCTGACCCATCACATCGCCACCACGATACCACCGAATTTAACTCCAATACTCGTAGGATTCCCGTAGTCGTCGCGCTAGCCCTGTGTCACTAGATAGCAAAAAATCACACCACCTGCTGCATAGTGACGCAAAAAAAAAAAGCCCCTCACATCACTCGGACGTAGAGCGCAAAAGGAAGCATCACGCATGTTGAGGAAAGAGCAGACAGAAAAGAATGTAAGCAGGAAGGGAGGGAGGGAGGGGGGCGAGAAGCACCATCACCACGTGTTCTCCCCTCTCTGCATCTGCACAGTGAGGTGATACGCGGCCGAACCAATCGCGTTGCTCTCCTCTCTGTACAGTGAGGGGATCTGCGGAACCAATCGCGTTGCTCCCACGACTAAAGCAGCACAGCGCTAGGCTAGCTGCTGCACGGCATGGGCGTGGCGCCCCCCCTCTTATTTCGTAGCGGTGTGGGAAGCGTACTGTATACACGATATATGATGTCACAAGGGTGTGGAATTGTCTCCTCGTCATCATTTGCCCTCCTACCTTCCGGAAGGATCGATCGCTTACTTAATGTGGCAACGGGAAAGAGAAGGTGGCCAGCCAGTCCAAGTGTGTGCATTCCGATTGGATATCAATGCATAGAGAGAGAAAGAGAGAGAGAGAGAGAGGAGCGTCGATTACTCTGTCCTTGTTGCAATAATAAACAAAACAGACATCGACATAGAGCTCCCGAAGTCCGCAGGCCGGCACGCAGGAGAGGGAGGAGTAGGAACATCTATCTATAGCTTGCGTCATGCTAGTAACCGCGTCATGCCCGTCGTCGTCCCATAATTTCTTTTGACGCTGTACATGCAAACGGGTTGCTCGTGCTTGCTCTTCCGATCTCCATCATCTTGTACGACTTTGAAATTTCATCTGCATGAAGATAGTAAGAGCACGCAATATGGGGAATCGCGCAACAACAGGGAAGAACAGTTTGAAGAAGACGAAAAAAAGATCTTCATCGCTATGCTTGAGTCTCTTATTCGAAGAAACAAAACAGGTATACTTAGAGAAGAGAAAAAGACGAAGAAGGTATAGTCTCGTGGCCCTGTTGTACTCCCGTCCGTCCTTACCGCTACCTACTCCACCCCTCTTAGCCGTCCAAACATCAAAGAGGCGAACGCACAGCGCCAGCCAGCCAGCTCACCATTGAGCGACCCCAGACACAAGGAGATGATATCAAAGGAACCCGCGAAATTGCGAGAATGAGAGACAGAAAATAAGAAGAAAGAAAATACCCTTCTCTTCTAACGCAAGAATCATATGCATCCATAAGCTCTCTCCGTCTCCAATGCCTCGCTTTCGTCAAGAAACACACAACAAAGATCCAGTAACGCTCTCCCACACCCCTCCTTAGCCCATCCAAGTATCCCATGTCTCTCATGTCCCTTCCCGTCCCGCCTGCGACATGGGCTCCAGCTCCTGCTATAACATGCGTGCTCCCGAAGCCAGCAGGAGAGATATGATCCAATCCACCCTCATCAGTGAACGCACGTATCCGGCTCTAAGCGTCCTAAACAGCGCGTGACAGGTTTCCCACTATGCCCTCGTATGGCTGACTCATGAAATCACTGCCTCGACGGATCGACCCAAAATTCCCTTTCTCTTTCCTTCTCGCGCTGGCGCTCCCGGTCCCTCTCGCGGAAATCCTCAGGCGGCTCCCTCGACGGTTCGATCATGCGAGGAGCTCGGCGTCTCTCCTTGGTGTCGTCATCTTCCTCGTTACTCTCGAGTGAATCGTCGTCCTCCCTGTCTCTGTGCTTGCGTCGGGAGGAGCGGTGGCTGCTGCGGTGCTCGCCACGATCGCGTTCGCGTTCACGTTCATGATCGCGGTCCCGGTCGCGGTCACGATCTTCACCGCTTCCACGTTGGTATTCTTCTTCTTTGGGGCGCGTTAGCACATCGATAACAGTGTCAAGAATGCCGGTCAAAGCTCTGGACTTCGACAACTTCTCGGAACCCTCGGATAAAGCAGAAGAAATGGGGTCCGCATCTTGGTGCTGGTGCTGGTGATGGTGATGAGGATGATGCTTGTCTTCTTCCTCATCCTCATGCCGACGATGACTGCGAGAGCGATGCTTGCGGTGGTGCTTGTGCTCAGAGGAATGTGCGTCATCTCGGCCTCTGCCTCGGGCATCGCTGCCCGACGATGACCCTGACGAGGAATGTGCGAGAGATTGCCTCGAGTCCGCGAAAAATGACGAATAAAGCGCAGCAGAATCAGGTGGGTAATTACCTCTGGCTTCACGGATCTCTCTTGTGCGATCCGCAAGCTTCTGGATATCCTCGCGCGTGAGGACGCGAAGCACAATCACGCAGTCCTTCCTCTCTTCGAACCTTTCCTTGGCCTCCTCCAGTGCTTCGGGATTGACGAGCCGGCGATCGATTTTGGTCCAACGAGCGTCAACGGGGATGTCTTTTCCCTTTTTCGCATCCTTCATAGGTGCGACTCCCTCGCGGATGGGATTTGGGTCCTCGGGAAACTTTTCAGTTGGCTTGCGCAAGATACCCCTTGGAGGAGGTGGAGAGTCTTTATCGGACTTCGGGGGCGACACAATGCGGACACGGCTGTCTCGCTCTTTCTCCTCCGATACGGACAGCGAGGTTGGCTCATCCACTATGGGTTCGCCAAAGACACTGTTGCTGCGTTCGCTATTCCGATCTGGCTTCTGGTCCGGTACAAGGTCTCCATTACGGTCCGGTCGAGAGACATCACGAGCGGCAGTATCGGGTGCGCGGTCCCTAGGAGCTTCGCCCCGGTCTCTATCGCGTCTACGACGCTCTTTCTCTCGATCAGACTCGCTATCCCTGTCGCGGGCTGAGCCAGCCGAGCGCTCCATCTCCTGCTGGAGACGGCGTCGGTATTCTTCATCTGGATCGATGTTGGGAGGAGCCTGCCGACGGTCCTCTCGGTCCTTGACATCATCCTTGTCGACGTAGTGTCGCTCGCGAGGGGCTTCGCCATCATCAGATGGGGGCTTCCGAGAGCGCCGCTTTTTCTCCTCGTCGGAATCGCTCCTGTGTTCTCGTCGCCGCTTCTTTTCATCATCGGAATCGCTTCTGTGTTCCTTTTCACGATCCCGCTGGTGACGCACCGCGGCACTTTCTGCAAGATGCTGAGCGCCATAGGCGGCTCCGACAGCGGCGGCAGCAGCTGGGACAACGCTTGGGATATGAGTGTCTCTGTCGCGGCGATCCTCGCGGCGGTCCTCACGGCGGTCGTCGCGGCGGTCCTCACGGTCCCTTTCGCGGTCGCGCTCCCGGTCATAGCCCTTTGGTCGATCCCAATCGCGATCGCCATTCCGGTCACTGACGCGATCCCGCTCAAAGTCCCTGTAGTCTCTGCCGTGACGCTCAGACTCTAACCGTGCTGAGCGTGGAGCATCCGGAATGTAATCGCGGGCACTCGGTACAGAAATTCCAGCGTCGAGAGGATAGACCGGAACGGATGGAGGGGGTGGCGGTGGTGCATATCGCCGGTCGAGGATCTCATCGCGAGTCGAGTGGTAAGGATCGTTCCCAGGACCAACACTGCTTGGACGACCAACACTAGGTGCTCTGATGCCGAAGCCCCTCGCTTCAACGTCGGGATCCTCATAACGCCGGGTTGTCCGAAGGCGGTCTCGGTCCTCATGCTCATCACGGTAGCCATAGCGGTCATCGCGGCGATCATCGCGACGATCATCTCGCCTATCGTTGAAGTCTTGATGAAGGGCCGGCGCTGCCCGTACAGACGCTGAGCGCGGAGGTGGCGGCGCGTACAAGCTTTCATCGCGATAATACGAATCACCAGTACCGGCTTTCTCGTGTGATCGATCGCGTGACGAGGCTCGCGCATGGCCGTAATCTCTGACACTTCCACTGCGGCCAACCGCAGATGCAGCTGCAATACCGCCATTGATCTTGTCAAAGCCTCGAGTGGTAACAGGTGGTCCAGTAAGATCGCGGGCCGATGAACGAGGACCATAGGGCTCAACCATGCTCATCGGCCGCCTTGTGCGGCTTTCCACGCTCCCTGAGCGAGGACGCCAGCTGGGCTCCGTATCTCGGTACATGCCAGCAGCATCCGTGTACGAATAGCCTTCGTCAACCGTGTCCTGCACGGGATAACGCTGAGTGGTCGTGTGGTAAGTCTTCGAAGATGACCGGCTGTGGCCGTTGCTGCTACTGTGGCCGTTGCTGCTGGCGTTGCCGTTGTGGCGACGGAGGAGGTCTGCCTCGCGCGGGTCGACTCTTACGGCCTTGCCATCATCGATGCTGTAGAATTTCTTGTGTCCATGGCTGTGGCCTTGTCTGGATGATGGTCTCGCCACGGGAGCGGTGGCAGTCGCAACGGTATACGCACTGCCGCGGCTATCGTGGCCCCGAGTCAGCGGACTCGAGGGTCGATCATGAGCGTGCACCACGGTGTTGTGAGTAGTGGTGCGAATTGGCACGCCAGCAGCCAGGGTGCTCGCTGGCCGCCGTGAGTTTTCGAGTGTGGAGCTACGCGGCCTGCCAGTGTATGCATCATACCCCGCACTGGCTCGCGTGGCAGCGCTCGGCGCAGTCGAATAGTTCGAGGTGTTGGACGAGGGTGCGATGCGGTCGCCGCTTGACCGTGGCGACCTACTGTAGGGGTCGTGGTAGGTGTCATAAGAGCTGAAGGAGCCTGTTGTTGCTCGACCAGGATTGTGTATGCGACGGCTTCCCGGCGAGGAGGACCTGTAGTAACGCGGCTCCATGTTTTGATGTCGCGGAGAGGCGGGGTTGAGGCTGGAGGGGTGCGGCGGGGTATACTGGATTGTAGTAGTGCGGCAAGGCACGGATGGCGGCTTCCCGTGTCCGTGGGCGAGCGGAAAGGGCTGGGTTATGGGCAGGGAGAGGCGCCTGTTGAAGGGATAGTTTTCGGATGCCGGGCGGCAGGTGCTTGGGCTACGGACTGCCATGTCAGCTTCAGCGCCGCAATGGGGGCTTCGAAAGGACTCAGGCGCCAGGCGCTCTGGAGGGTGGGAGGGGCCTCACAATTTTTATTCAGTGCGCTAGGCGGAGGAGATATTCGCAGGCTCTAGAGTGGAGCAGGCCGGCTGGCCGCAGCTTCAGGGTTCGGACTTGAGTGCGGGCCTTACATGAAGCGCGCGAGCGATAGCCCTACTCGACGTGATGGCAACCCGATGGCCGTGCAATGTAGCTAATGCGCCAGGCGGGCAAGGATAAGGCTCGGGCGCGGGCCAACGAGTAGTGGCGGAGGATCGGGGTCTCGTGTACGGTGGAGCGGCGGCAGGCCGAAGATCGCGGAATTCTGCAGACGCGGTGCGGTATGGGGCGGTGCACTGGAGCAGCAGCGCGGGGAAAAAGTAGGTTGTGCTTGCGCTTGAAGCGTCGGGCGGTGATGATGAAAGCCTGCGCGGCTGCCTCTGATGCCGGCCAATTACGTCAGTCCGCGACTAGCCTCCGGCCTGTCGAAGCCCGCCTCCCCATTCGCGCTCGTTTCGGTGCACCCTCAGTCCGCCAACTCTCCTCCCGCCGCCCCAGCGCCAGCGAGCTACTGCGTCTCACCGCGAAACGCAGCCGCCTGCCCACACGCCTGCCCACACGCCCGCCGCGCCGTCCGGTCGGCGCTTCGGCTAAACGCGCTGCTTGGCCACGGCCTGTCCCCTCCTGCTTCAGGTCCAGGGAACCTTGCTGCGTGTACTACGAGTGAGGCTTACGCCCGCCTGCTGTGTCTGTGTGCTGGTGCAGCACACGCTCAGCCAAGTGGGCGATCGGCGCATCCCTGCCATTCGTCTACCTACCTTCTGGCGCTGGCCCGGATCCGCGGCCAATTCCTGACACGGCCCTTCTGATGTCGCGCGGCTTCGTCCGCAGTGTGGCCAGCCCTACCTGTGCCATCCGCCCTGAGGAAATAATCCCTCACGGATTGGCGAACGGGCTTTTCAGCGACTTGAGCAGGACTCCACATCGGTCTCCATGCTGTTTCGGCTCGACGTTTCAACATTCGACGCTCTCGACCCTGCTGCCGTTGTGGAGGGGTGTGCATCTGTAATCTCCACTATGAGCCTGGCGCTCCGCCGGTCAGCGTCCGCGTCCAGATGAGGCGGGCGTCCGGCCAGCGTCGCGGTGGCCATGGCATCCTCCGCAGAGGCGAATGATGAGAATCTTACTGAAAAGGGCATGCGCATCTCTCCATCCTCCAGATTCTCCATATATGGTCATTGGCTGCTTTCCCACACTTGCCATTGCTCGGCAGAACGGCGTTTCTACTAATCCTAAGATCATATGTGGGGACAAGCCGTAGCACCAGCTACATGCAGCGCGGCGGCGGCGGCCAAGAGAGAAGCGTCCTGCGAGGACACGCATCAGATGGAGACAGAATCCGCCCCAGGGCCTTGTCCGTGGCGTTCGACCTTCTGTGCGTGCTCAGATTGAATCTGGTCATCCGCCAGCTCGTCTGCGTACTCGTCTGCAGGCCCTGGAGTTGATGTGCCAAGTGCCGCAAACCCGCATCTACCCCATGCCTACGGACATTGCTGCGCAGTTCCAAAGACTACCACTCACCAATCGGGCAACATTTGCAGCTTCAACTACTGCGGGACCTGGCATTCCGGACCACGTCGCCACGACCCACGAGGAGAAGCTGCAGACCACCTGACAACCCGTAGAATCCCTTGACCCGCTCTCCTCTCACCGCAGCATCGTCAGGGTCCCCTCTGCGGCAGGCTCGAGGCTCGTCGGCATGCGCTGGACCCTTGCTGCGGGCCGTTGGATTTGGCTTTGAATGCTCGAAAGGGTCTCGACCATCCGCGTTTGCGCAATCTCATGAGCAGGGTTGCGGGATCTACAATTATCAGCGCATCTTCGAGCTGTTGACGTCAAGCGGACTTCGCTGGTCTGCAGGCCAATGACTCGCTCTCCCCCAACACAGACTAGCTGAGCCACGACACCGCTCCAACGGCGAACAAGAATCTTCCGCCGGATGGGGCGCGAGTCGGTAGACTGCGACTTGAAGGAGTGCAGCAGGCCATGTGTTTGCAACACGTACGGATAGATCACCTGGAGGACAATCATATCGCCTTCGGGTCGAGATTGGCGTTTTCCCGCTGCTAGCTGCAGAATCGACCGCCATGCTGCACATTGCTGCCCGAACTGCTGGCAGCCTCGTGCTTCAAGCTTACTTTGCAACACGGCTTAATCGCCTTCTTTCGTTCCTCCATGCATTTATGTTGTGTAACCTCTCCTTCAGTCTTTGCCTTCGTGCGCGCTGCCACAAACGGCAGTTGGTCGCACAACAGTCAAAACCAGTGTCTAAGAGCCCTTGCCACGCGATAAAGGATGATTTCTTCACGGGAATATCGAGTACTGACCAATCATCGATGCAGGCACCCATCGTCCTTCGTTGTCTCCACGGATGTCCACCGCGCCTGACCGCCCCGTCGCCTCGTAAGCATACCGGAATGGCGCCCCCTCCGCGGTGGAGAGAATGCCAGAGGCAGGACGACTCGCTGTTCCTGCGTTGGCCGGCCTGCTGTGTTCCCTGACCTTCGGCATTCAGGACGGTCCTCCCCGCTCATCTTTTCCCATACTTGCTGGTCCAGTTATTCACACCGGAGCCGATGGTGCCAGAAGGTCGCTTAACCCCACATCTGTCAACGGTATCTGTGGGTCTGTGGCGTGGCTCGGATCACGATGGAATGATACGCGGACGCTCACCATAGTAGTTGATCAGCTACCCGGCGTTTCGGTTGCGAGATATCCTGTTGTTTCTACCGCCTTGATCTACAGGCTCCACACCGGATTTGATCTCCAGATCAGAGAATGACGCCTACATCGCCGCAAAGTCGCTACAATCCTTCAACACGTCAACGCTGAGCTGGAAGCTCCTCACCGACTAAATTAGTCTCCACGCGCCATTGTCGAATGCGAACGCAAGCCTCTCAATGGAGCTCCCGACGTTACTCGGCTCCATTTGCTTCTTTTCCTGCAATGAGGATTCGCCGCCAATGAGGCAAACCACACAGTTTGGGACATTCTGATGACCATTGCGTGACAGGCTTTATCGCTGGAAAGTTGACGATCTTGACCGATACCTGAACGTCGACCTGTTTCCCCCATCATGCTCTCTCGCCACAGTGTCAGAAATCCAACGCACAGGCGTTTGGCTCTCTCGGCAGTATGTGGCGAACTCGTTCGCTTGTCCGACCTTTCGTGATTGTGACGGCTAGGCCGGGCTTTCATTAACTACCTGATGAGGCCACTCGCCTAAGACTGTAATATGCAAGTATGAGGGCGGCATAGTCGGTGAAGAGAGAAACCAGCCCGCCTACATGCGTAGTGGAATCGTATATCTGGCTTCATTTGTACAGTTTCCATTCGCCCATTTACAGCCGGATATCTGCTTCAGCTGCTTATGAACAATGGTTGTATCAACCCACATCTACGTCAACATACTTGTTTCAACTGCCCACACAAATGATCGCCGTATTTCTTTCGTCGCCCTCTGGCGGGGAGTTTGTAAGGGTCTTTCAATCTAGTGTGTTGAAGCTATCTGCGCCGGGAGCTCCTACAAAGCTTGGAAAGGTTAGTCATTGGCCCTCTCTAGACACTCATTTTGATATCACTCCAGCTCGCATTCAGGGTGTCGAGATAGATGAGACACTACTTAGCGCGGTGTTTCAAGGCCTTGTTGAAGGTTTTCTCGCCACAATGGGTGCAATGAGCAGGCGTGTGGTCATCAACAAGCTCCACCAGAGATTTTTTTTGTTGCAGAACTCGCACCATGTTCTGATCCCCCGTGTGACGTCTGGCCTTTTCGAATTCCTGTTGCACATCACATCTGTGCAGAATTCTCCCAAGGTCTTGAGGAAGTCACAGAAGACCTTGTCGGTCTTGAGTTCGCCCAACTGCACCGCAACGATATCGATAATCCTAGCCCGGATACTTGAGACGGTGGGCTCGAGCTTGCCGTAAGCAGCGCTGATGATCGTGGATAAAGCTGACTTCACCTCTTTCCAGTCGTCCAGCACCAGGCGAACTCTATCCATGCCGCATTCCGTGAGGCCATCGACCATGTAATAGTCCGCTAAGACAGAGAGATCGATGTGACGACAGACTGTCTTGTCTATGGCTTCTTCCTTATCGTCCTCGATGTAGGTGCCGCAACACATGGGCTCCACCATGCGGTTGACAACATCGTGGTCGCGATTGAGGTATGGAAGCATAGAGCTGTTCTCGAACACGAAACGCTTGGTGCTAGCTTCCTGGGACTTCGAGTAGTCAGCGCTACGAGAACATCGGATCTCCTGCACAAGATCACACTCACCTTCAGATTCGACTTGAATGCTCCCAGGACGAAGCCGCTACTGAGAAGCCAAGTGCTGTGGGATGCGATTTTTTTTTTTTTTTGCCGTCTGCACAGACAATGACGGTGTCGACAAGGAATTCGTTCTGGGACAATCTACAAGGGCTGGTCAGGACATACTCTGCAACTTATGGAAGAGTTGCTGGTTGAATTGCCACAAAGGTCTGCCTTCCAACAAACCACCCCCAGGCGGCGCATCGTCAAAGCTTCAGGGTGTTGACGTAGATTGGAACATTGGAGCCCAATATTCGCAAGTCGATGGTGGTAAATATGGGTCAGCAGGTACGGGCGCCGCACAGGGTGGAATATTCGGGCAGGAAGTTTTGGGCGGACGATGCCACGAGAGATGCGCCCGACCTTGAGCTCCACTTGGCAGGGCTTTTGGAAAGTTGAACAGTCACTCTCTACAAGGCGCTCGCGCGAGGCCATTGGCACCCTATCCTTTTTCCCTGGCCGTTTGGGGCGACGGCGCGCCGTGCGGGAGTCTTGCAGTTTGAGGAAGGTGTGAGTTGCGAAGTGAAAGAGACGGCGAAGAAGGCAAAAGTGAGGATTCCAAATTCCTTCGAAGTACCGCCTCAACATATCGATGGTGGCTATGGAATCTATCTACAACAAAGACCTAACGTCAGGAACTTCTTTGGCCTCCTTCCGTATCTGCTCCACCGTCTCCGCATACACCGCATACGCATGCGCCTCGGCATCATGGCCCAACAACCACTCCTCCCTCGGCAGCTTGATGGCCTTGGGCTCCTCCTTGACCTTCTCAAAATCTGCCTTATGCCACCGATCTCTCGTCGTCTCGCCCGTCTTCTGCGCCGCCCGCACGCGCTCATATCTCATCCGCTCATACGCCAACAGCGCCTCCCTCACATCCCCCTTTCCCCCACCTTCTTTCGCCGCAAGCTCCAAGCACACAGCTATCGTCACGCCATCCTCGACGGCCTGACTCGCGCCCTGGATGGACGTCGGCAGGAACGGATGCGCGGCGTCGCCGAGCAGAGCAATGCGGCCGTGGCTCGGCGAGACCCAGGTCGGCAGCGGGTCGCGGTAGACGAGCTTCCAGTCGACGAGGCGGTCCGGCGGCGTGTGGCGCACGATGGCGCGGACGGTCGGGCTCCAGCCGTCGAGCAGGGCGAGGGCGTCGGTGATGGAACCGGGCGCGGACCACGATTCAACGACGTCGTCGGTGTCTTTGTGCGTGCAGACCCAGCTGAAGGAGGTGCCGTTTTTGATTGAGGCGGCGAGGAAGTGGACATCTGGGCCTGATGTTGTGTTAGAAAGTCGTTATTGGGAAGGGGGACGAGAGGAGGTGTGGTGGATAAGGCGCGTATGATGCTGCTGCTGCTGCTGCTGCTGCTGCTGCAACTCACCAAGCCATCCCGTATGCGTATCCCCGTTCACGACGAGGTGCCTCGTCAGTGGATCCCGCGCCAACTCATCCGACGGGAACCAAGCGCGCCAAATCGCATACCCAGAGCTCTTCGGCTTGTCCTCCTGCCCCAGCACGACCGCCCGCGCCGTCGACCGCACGCCATCCGCCGCCAGCACCACGTCGGCCACGTACCGCGTCCTCTTCTTCCTCTTCCTCCCGCCCTCATCCTCGCCCTCCCCGTCCTCCTCCTCAACAACCACACCCGCCTCCTCCGCATCCTCGAAATACTCGCACACCCGCCTCCCCAACCGTATGTCCACCCCCAACCCCACCGCACACCCCCACACCACCCGATGAATCTCTCCCCGATGCCCGTTGAACTTCTTGCCCCCTCCCCGCTCCAGCCCTCCTTCTTCCTCCCACACCTGCGTCATCAGGTGCTCGCCGTCGAACCGGTTGAACACCAGCTCCTCGGACCGGTGGCATATCGCGTCCAGCGCGCCCTCGACGCCGCCCGGCCACCGCCGGAACACGCGCCCCGCGTTGTGCCCGAAGGAGATGATGTCGCCGAGCGGCGCGAGCGTGGCGAAGGACTCGAGGAGCGTGACGGCGTGGCCGTGGAGGACGCATTCGATGGCGGCGGTGAGGCCGGCGAAGCCGGCGCCGATGATGAGGACGGTGGTGCTGGGGTGGGTTTGGGGCGGGGGGGTTTGGGGGTGGGGGGTTGGTGGTGGTGGGGACATTGTTGCGTGTTTGGGTTGTTTTTGTTTGGTTTCGTTTGGTTTCATGGGCTTGGGAAGAGGGGCGCGGGATGTATGAGAGGGAGAGAGAGATGGTGTGGTTAGAGACAACGAGTCAGTGAGGGCGCAGAGCAAGATATCACTCGGGTCATAGGTAAGAGAAGTCGCGACACGCGTCGACCAGAATGCGGGGCCCCGCATGTCGACTACGGGGGCGTTGGACATGGGACTTTCCTTGCCGATGCGGAAATGCCGACGACGACGACATGGCCTAGGTGGCTTTTGGGCTGGACCAGGGGCGGGTCAGGGACTGTCACTAGCAAGGCTGGATGGCTGAGTCGGATGAATTGTGCCGGAGCAGGAGGTGATGGAATGGGAAAGCTTGGACTTCCCCACAGCCGGCCAACCCCACATCCCTGCACGCCCCGCGAACAAACGGCTTCTTATCCGGACAACACTTCGTGCTCTCCGCTCCTCTGCTGACAAGGAAGTGATTGCGACTGAATCATGGCTTGACTGCAAGGCCTACCGCCGCATCTAACGCTTGGCCCGGTTGGGTTAACGCTACCCTGCCATCGGATGCGTCCGCACAGACAGCGGCGTCGGATACGTATCATGATGCGTGCGCATGGTGGGGCAGGCTGCGACTGCCGAACAGCCTCGTCTCTCGTCGCGCAGCTACCGAGGTGTGCGACTTCTACCCACACAGGTCAAGTGAGTCCTCCAGCTACCTTACTCCCTCCTGCTCGATTCCAGTCCGGCTGGGACGAGGCCTCAGCTCGCCAACATGGCGCTCAATGCTTTCTCGCCCGCAAGCTTCAGCTCTTCCTACCTCTGGCCTTCCTTTTTCTTCCTCATCCTCCTGCCGCTCGTCTTGACTGTCCTGCATGACATCGCGCTCTGGCGTCGCATGCCCCCCGGCCCGCCGCCTCTGCCCTTCATCGGCAACAAGCACCAGCTCCCCAAGTCGCAGCCATGGCTCCAATTCACCGAGTGGGCCAAGGTGTACGGCCCCATCTTCACCCTCTGGATCGGGAGGCGGCCCACGGTCGTCATCTCGGACCCGCGGCTTGCAGCTGAACTGCTGGAGAAGCGAAGCAACAAGTACTCGTCGCGCCCGCGCATGGTCGCCATGGGCGAGCTCCTCTGGGACAACGCCAGCATCCTCGTGCAGCCGTACGGCAAGGCGTGGTCGGCGCGGCGCAAGCTGCTCCACCAGGCGCTGACGCCCAAGGCGCTGCAGCTCTACAAGCCGGTCCAGGAGGCCGAGGCGGCCCGGCTGTGCGCGCAGCTGCTCACGGCCCCGGCCGACTTCGAGAAGCTGATCGAGCGCTTCACGGCGTCGGTCGTCTTCTGCGTCGCCTACGGCCACCGCATCGACAGCCTGCACGCCGACGTCATCCGCCAGCGCTTCGAATTCATGCAGTACAGCGCCTCGCTCAACGTGCCCGGCCGCTACCTCGTCGAGACGTTCCCCGCCCTCAAGTACGTGCCCGACTGGCTCGCGCCGTGGAAGGCCGACATCAAGGCCCACGGCGCCCGCGAGGCCGCCGCCAACATGGCCCTCGTCGACGTCGTGCGCCAGGACATGCGCCGCGCCTCCCCAGCCCACCCCGTGCCCAACTCGCTCTGCAAGATGCTCCTCGAGCTCCGCGCCAAGGACCCAGACGCGTCGTCGTCATCCTCCTCCTCCCTCCTCAGCGACCGCGACTTCTCCTTCCTCCCGGCCTCCCTCTTCGGCGCCGGCTCCGACACCACCGCCTCCACCCTCTGCACCGCCCTCCTCGCCCTCGTCACCCACCCGCACGTCCTCGCCGCCGCCCACGCCGAGCTCGACGCCGTCGTCGGCCCCGACCGCCTCCCCACCTTCGCCGACGAGCCGGGCCTCCCCTACATGCGCGCCCTCGTCAAGGAAGTCCTCCGCTGGCGGCCCGTCGCCGTGCTCGGCGGCACGCCGCACGCCACCACCGCCGCCGACGACGTCGTCGTCGACCACGACATCTATCCGCCTTACCCCTCCTCCTCCTCCTCCTCCAGCAGCGACGGCGACGGCGACAGCGACGGCGACAAGCCCAGCGGACGCCGAACGACCCAAACCTACCACATCCCCGCCCACACCACCGTCCTCGCCAACTCCTGGGCCATCAACCTCCACCCCGACTACTACCCGCACCCCCACCTCTTCGAGCCCCTCCGCTTCCACCCGGACCCCGCCCGCCGCCCCGCCTCCCTCACCCCGCTCCTCCCGCACCCCAGCAACTCCAGCCCCACCTCCCCCGGCCACTCCAGCTTCGGCTGGGGCCGCCGCATCTGCCCGGGCGCGGGGCTCGCCGCCAACGGCGTCTTCGTCGCGCTGGCGCGGCTGCTGTGGGCGTTTGACGTCGCGGGGGTGGAAGGGGCGGTGTACGATCCGATGGCGTATACGGACGGGTTCAACATCCGGCCGAGGAGGTTCGCGTGCGTGCTGAGGCCGAGGAGTGGGGGGAGGGCGGAGGTGGTGACGAGGGAGGCGGAGGGGGGGGCGATGGCGGTGTTGGGGGGGTTTGGGGCGTTTGGGGAGGGGGGTGGGATGGGGACTGGGATGGGTGGGGCGGAGGGGGAGAAGGGGGAGGGGGGGAAGGCGTGATTGATGGGGGTGGGTTGGTATGGGGCGGGTGTGGTGGTGGTGGTGGTGGTGGTGTCTTTCTGATCTGGGTTGGTGGAGCCGGTTTGGTATGTGTGGTTTAGATGAGCTGTGGGTCAATAGATAGCAGTGGGAGGGGCGTCGTTGTAGCGCTAAGACACGTTGCTCGGGTTGTTCTCGCGCTTCGTTAATTATAGCTTACGATGGGGGTCGGTGTAGGGATGTATGGATATACTTTTCCAAAGTCGCCCGGGGGGACGGACAGGGGAGCTATCGAGTCGACCACGCTTGGAATAGGGAATAACGCTGTGCTTTAGACCAGTGGTTCTCCAGCCTTGAAACCTTCAACTTCCATACAGAACACGCTACCCACGACGAAGAAGAAAAAGAATAGACCGAGCGGCTATCACACGTCCAACCGCTCCCGTCCACCCCCTGCAACAATCCCCACCCCCTCGATTGTTCCCACTTTCCTACCCCACGTAAACCGCCACCCGATGGCCCTCCCGCCTTCCCTTGCTCCTCCCCCGCACGACACTAACGACATACATACCCGCCGTCCCCATGGGCTTAGCGCCACATGCTACTAGACGTCACACTAGCTGGGCGCCTCGGACGGGAAGTGATGGGCAAGACCATGAAACGGCAATTGCTGCAAGCTATCAAGTGCCGGGTCGTTGCTGCTGCGGCACTTTTGCTGCCTATACCTTGCGGCTTAGCGCATGAGCGCAGCGCAGCGCAGCGCGGTGCCGTTTATAATACTCGCTCTGGTCCATTTCCTCGCTTGACAGCCAGCACAACGTCGACGTCCTCGAGTGGTTGTTTGGCGCGATCAGTCTCCATCTTCCCCCTATCTTTTTTATTTTTCGACGGCCTTTTCTTCTCGCGATATACGTACTGAACGTGGACTCCTCCGCCCTTTCCGCTCATCATGCCTTTTGGGATTTTGGAAGACCATAAGATGGAGGTGGTGCCGGGAACGGGTTCGTCACCTACGTCCCCCCATCCATCATTTCAGTTTCCATCGTCCAAAAAGAAGAAGAAGAAAGAGTTGGCGGTGAAGCGAATGAAGATCGAGTGTGCTGACGTCCAAGTGCCATGTTGCAGCGTTGATGAACGACCAATCCGACCTGCCTCCCGAGCTCCAAGACGTCCCAGCCGACCACCTGAAGCACGGAACCGGAAAACACTCACACATCCTGCTCGTCCCCCAGCCCTCCGACTCGCCCAACGACCCGCTAAACTGGCCGCTCTGGAAAAAAGATAGTCAGCCTCCCCCCCCCCCTCCCCGCCCGCACTCGTCGCTATTTTCCACGACGTGTATGACGCGACCAAAACAAAAACAAAAACACACACTAACCACTCCCCCCCATCTCTATCACCTTCCAGCAATCCTCCTCATCGTCGCCTTCGCCGCCGGCGTCGTCGGCGCCTACGGGCCGATGCTGGGGCCCGGTTTCGTGCCCATCTCGCGGCAGCTGGGCGTGTCGGTCAACACGCTGTCGCAGTCGACGGCGTGGCTGATCCTCACGCTGGGCCTGTGCGTCTTCCTCATCAACCCGGTGGCCAAGGCGTACGGGAAGCGGCCGGTCTACGTGGCCGCCATCGCGGTGCTGTTCGGCGTCAGCGTGTGGGGCGCCGTCGCGGAGAGGTACGGCTCGTTTTTGGGGAGTAGGGTTGTGGGTGGGATTGGTGAGTTTTTTGTTGTTCTTGTTCTTGGTGTTTTTGTCGTTGTTGTGTTGGGGGTGACCTCTTTTTTTTTTTTGAGGATGATGATGCTGATGGAGTGTTTTTTTCTTTTCTGGTTCGAACAGGGATGGCGCCGTACGAAGTCCTGGTCCAGGCTACCATTTCGGACATATACTTTGTCCACGAGCGCGCGACGCGGCTGGCGGTGTGGAACTTGTTTCTGCTGTGCGGCATCGCGGGCGCGTCCTTCATATCGGGATACATCATCGAGGACCTGGGGTACAGGTGGACGTTCGGCGTCTGCGCCATCCTCTTCGGCATAAGCATGATCGGCATCGTCTTCTTCGTGCCGGAGACGGCGTACGTCCGCGACGGCGGCGACGCCGGGTCGGGAAACTTGGCAAGCGAAAAGGGGGGGAGCGATGGAGAAGAGTTGGGCGGAGGCGGCGGCGGCGGCGGCGGCGGCGACCATGGGCTCAAGGAAGGACGCGCGGTGCATATCGAACATGTGATTCACGCGGGGGCGGACGAGGCGAAGCTGTCGTACTGGCAGACGATGAGGCCGTGGACGGGGCGCAGGTACTCCAAGGCGCCCATGTGGAAGATCATGGCGAGGCCGTTTGTTATATTCTTCTATCCGGCGGTGCTATGGGGCTTCCTCATCTACGGGACCACTCTCACGTAAGTCTTTCGCTTTCCCTCGCCAAACCGGCTGGCTGGCTCACGGTGTGGACCAGATGGATCGTCGTCTTCTCCGTCGTCAACGGCGTCATCTTCGTGGAGCCGCCGTACAACTTCACGGTGGCGCAGACGGGGCTGACGGGGCTCTCGCCCTTCATCCTCACCATCATCGCCGAGGTCATCTCGGGCCCGCTCAACGACCGCGTCTGCATCGCGCTCACGAAGCGCAACCACGGCGTGTACGAGCCCGAGTTCCGGCTCGTGCTGATGGTGGTGACGGTGGTGCTCGGGACGGTGGGCTTCTTCGGGTTCGGGCTCACGGTGCACAACGTCACGCACTGGATGGGCCCGGTGGTGACTTACGGGCTCGCCAACGCGGCGCTGGCGTTCGCGGCCGTGTCGGTGTTTGGCTACGTGATTGGTGCGTGGGGGTCCTGACGCTGCGGCGACTTTGGCATCATTGCTGACCTGGATGCTGCAGACTCGTACCCGCAGCTCGCCGAGGAGGCGTTTGTGGCCATCAACGCGCGCAACCTCTTGACGTTTGGGCTGACGTACTTTGTCAACGACTGGCTGGCCGAGGATGGGCCGCTGGCGGTGTTCAACACGCTGGGGGCGGCCTTCTTGGGCGTGTGCGCACTGACGGTGCCGCTGTGGGTCTTTGGCAAGAAGATCAGGAGCTTCATTGCGAGGCAGGACTGGCTGGTGAGGTTTATGTCGGATCTGGAGTGAGGGGAAAGGCGGGGGGAGCTGCAGCTAGAGTATCAGAGGCCTGAGGTGCGTCATGCGCGGTGCTGGATGGGTGAGGTTCGAGCCGATCAGTAATGGGCGCGTGGGGATTGGCTGGTGCGGCGGAAGTGGGGCGTGGGGCGGGATGGGCGGAAACAGTCGTCGGTCTCGACAGAGTGGTGTCAGTGTGTCACCATCATATGGTGTTGACCTGGACGGAGCTGGACGGAGCTGGACGGAGCTCGGCCTCATCTCTTGGCCGGGTTTGGACCGCAGCCCCCGACGCAACCCGGCCCTCACTCTGCAACGCACGCTGCCTCCCTCTCCTGTGCCTGTGCCTGTGCCTGTGCCAGTGCCAGTGCCGCACTCGGCCGCGGGCGATTGCGACATGCAGGCTCGTGGTGAGTTGTCGCCGATCATGGCGTGTCGGAAGCGGCCGGTGCAGCAGAAATGCAGGCGCGACGCAGCCGTGGGCTGATGGCAGCTGCTTCATCGTCGACCCCGGATTCTCCACGAACAGCGCTGGCCAGCCCGCTAGGCCGAAGCAGGCAATCTGGAGGCAATCTGGAGGCGGGCGGCCAGTCGGCGCGCGCCGAGTCGAGCTGATGCGGTCGGACGACCCTGCTCGATACGGGCGGTGCCAGGCTGAAGTGTGGTGTGAGCATCACCAGCCCGCATCAACCCACCCGCCAATCCTCCCCCAACTCTCGCGCCCTCGCTCCCCGCGCCCAATAACCGCCCCGACTCTCTCAGCTGACATCAGGTACACCCCCCGTCCGGCCCCCGCCAACGCTCGCTTTAAATCCGCGCCCGGACTGCCTGCAAAATCCCCTGTCGCCATCCAGGGATTTGAGCCTCTTTGCCTCATTGCCTACCCCGCCCTGTACATACAGCCCCCCCTCTCTCCTCTCTTCGCGTGTATGATTTAAGCCCTGCTCGCCCTTTAATCTCCTCTCTCCCCTCTTCGCTCCTCTCCACTCTCGTGCGAAATCGAAATCGAAATCACCACTCCACACCTACATAATGTTCGCCGCCACCCGCGCCTCGTCCACCATGCTCCGCGCACGGCCCGCAGTCGACCTGCTCGTCCAGGCCCGCCCCGCCCGCATGTTCCACGCAACACCCAAGCTGCCCTCCAACATGCCGCGAGACCCTCATTCCGGTAAGAAAAAAAAACCAAACCCAACATCAAAAACCCCTCGACTAACTCATCCCCCCCTCCCAGCCCACACAATCTCCCAACGCATCCGCCAAGGCGCCAAAGCCATCCCCGTCGAGATCTATCCACTGGGTAAGCAGCGTCCTCCCGCCGCCGCCTCTGCCCGCCCCTTCCACACCGCCTCCTTGTCCTCGTCCTCGTCCGCGCCGAGCCTCTTTTCGGGCGGCTTCCACCATCCCTACGCCGTCACGCGCGGCGCCGGCGGCGAGGCCCTGGCCATCCCCCGCGAGCAGGCCCGAGCTGAGTATGTCGAATGTGCCACAGTCGCCGTCATCGCCTGCGGCTTGACCTTTGGGGTCTATTCGTTTGTCCGGCCCGGCTTGGAGGACCCGACGTTGAGGTTGCATCGGAGTAGGCCGGAGGATAGGCATTAGGGTGGGGATGCTTTTTTTTGGGGCGGGCTGGAAGGACTAAGGAAGGGGTGGGGGGAGTTTTGATTGTGTTTGTTGTGATACCATATGGTCGTGTACGTGTATTTGCTGGTGCTTGTTCCAAGTGCTGGAATTGAGAATCTCTTGTTTATCTATTTTGGAGATGAGTGATGTGAGTGTACGGCTGTGTGGTTTTTTCTCGTTTCAAACGCTTCCCACTGTCTTACCTTTTTAAGCAGTTGAAAGACGTGAATGCCGGCTTAAGCCCTCGTCGTGCACGGGGGTTTACTACTCTTCATGCGTCGTGAACAGTTGGAACCAGAAGTTGAACGCGAATGTCCGTTGATATACCACACATGCAAACCAAGACATGAAACCCAACTACCTGCGAACTCCGGCGCCATGGCCCATAGTGAGGCAGACTTGGGTTAGTTACTTCAGCTCACTCACAAAGCAGCACGACAAAACATTTCCTCATTCACGGATGCACGCGCCTGTGTGTGCAATACGCCGATTGCTTGCTGGCTATCTAGTAACCAACGGACGGTACTGTCCAACCGTAGGACCTCCCGTCACTTATTCAAACTGGCCATAGCTGTCAACCCGTCTGCCTGTCTGTCTGTCTGAGCTGAAACGTTGTACCCAACCAGTAAGGACTTCCCGTCACTTATTCAGAGCTGCCAGGGCTGCCAGGGCTGCCATGAGAGCTGTCCGTCTCGAGACTTCCGCTGTTTCCTGCTTTTAGCTAAGATTGAGTTCAACAAGAAAACAACACGCCGCGGCAGCGCGCAGATCAGGCAAAACTTACTTGCTCGCAGCGACGGAGCTGACCTCGACCAGCCGCGCCTTCAGCTCATCGCGCTCCTTGGCCAAGACCCTGCAGAGGTCGCGGCCAAACTCGCCCAGGACATCCTGCATCTCGGCCGCGCCCTCGTTGATCTCGGCGCCCTCACCACCACCATCGGCAGGGCCAGCAGCAACAGCAGCAGCACCAATGCCGCTGCCGCCACCACCACCACCCTCCTCGCTGTCACCACCATCATCATCCTCGTCAACCAGATCATCAACCACGGCCTTGACATGCTTCGCCGCAACCGCGACAACCACCGCCCTCAGCGCGCCGTCCCTCTCCGCCGACGTGCACGCATACACCTCCCTCACGATCCGCTTAAACGCCGGCCTCACCAGCTCCCACAAGCCCTCCAGATCCTCCGCGAGGCGCACGCACGCCAATTCGGCGAGCTTCAACGAAGACTTCGTAGCACAAGCACCAGCGTCCTTGTCGTTCTTGTCGTTGGACTCCGTCTGCTGTTGCTTGGACGTGGACGCGACGGCACTCATGGCGCCGATGTCGTTGCCGACGGCGTACTTGTCGGCGAGGAGGTAGACGCGCAGGTGGACGAGCAGCATGGCGTCGATGGCGCCGACGAAGACGGGCATGTCGTACGTGCCCGTGTACATGTACTGCAGCATGGCGCGCACGGCGGGCGCGTCGTCGGCCGGGAGGTGGATCAGGGAGGTGTGGCTTTCCTGTTGGAGTGAAGGGAGTGTGAGTCAGCGGGCCGGGCGCTTGGTTTGAGAGATGAGTGGGGGAAGAGGGAGCGGACGGACGGACCTTGAAGGTGTTG
This sequence comes from Diplodia corticola, assembly GCF_001883845.1. Taxonomy (NCBI): domain Eukaryota; kingdom Fungi; phylum Ascomycota; class Dothideomycetes; order Botryosphaeriales; family Botryosphaeriaceae; genus Diplodia; species Diplodia corticola. The sequence continues at coordinate 108,540 of NW_017971518.1, forward strand.
TCCTTCATGGCGTTAGCGAAGAAGTCGCTCTGCGAGCAGACGATGAGCTTGTGCACGTTGTAGACGTGGCCGGTGCTGTCCTTGATCTTCATGTCCGAGTAGCGGCCCGTGAGGAAGAAGCTGGTGGGGCTGCGGGTTCAGTTTTAGCTCTTTCTTTGGGAGGGGGGAGGTCGGAGGATCGAGCGAGGGCGGCGGCGGGTGAGGGGGGGACTTGCCGCTTCATCTTGATCAGGAAGCCCATGGGGATCGCGTCTCCAGTGGGAGTGTCATTCAGCTTGAGCGACATGGTGAAAGGGACCGCTTCAGTTGTGCTGTGCGGAGCGGAGTGGAAACGGTGAGGAGGAAGAGCGTCGGTAAGGCGGGCAGAGTGCTTCTTATATAGATGGGATTCAGGGTCCTTCCGCAGGCGCGCATGTGCCCACTTTCGCACGTGACGTGGACGCGCCGGAAAGGCTTGGACGCCACAAGATGAGGCTGGGTGGGTGAGAGTTAGCTCACTTTCGCACCGTGTCACTGGCGGGGGAGCCATGTGGCAGTCAACCGGTAGACGGCAGTCTGTGGCTTGTCTGGCATGGCGCGCCACCACACACTCTTTTATATAGCTAATCGTTCAGCCGCAATGTTTCAACACATTCGTTAAGGATACCAGCCTGAAGGACCACTGGCGCAGTCGAGATACGCAACATAGACTACATATTGTAGAATGAGGCTGCCCCTATTGCTCCTTATGGATTTTGCCATACGAATCGTTCGTGGACTTGAGTCACAGAGTAGTGGATTCGCTGTATTGGCTATGGCGGTGATTAGATATTCTTTCAGCAATAACCACCGTTCTGATCCTAACGAGAAATCGGGTCGGTACCTTTGACAAGGCTTTCAAGTCTTGGATCCAGTTGGCCCCTTACTATAAGAATCTCAGAGGCGGCAGATGTGGTCGAATTTCATTATCCGGCTCCACAAACTCGGAGAGAATATCGGCACGGACGAGATGATAGGTAGCATCGACGATCTTGCGAAGCACGAACTGGACGGGAGACAGATTCGTGTGCCATCACTACGGCTCGCCAGGGTTCAATGTACAAATGGAAACCGCTGCGTTTGAAAAATCTCACTGATCAAGCATTGGAAGCGAGCGATGGCCAGTGGGCGACTCCATCCGCAGGAACCTACACAAATGTCTCCGCGGATCGGCTCAGGCATGGTATGTCGGGCAACTCACACACACCGAGAGGAGGTACCTCCGAGGTGGCATCGGTATCAAGCGATGGAGAGCCGAGTTAATCGACCGTTTCCGACGAAGACCGACTGAGGCCCAGCGCGAGCTTCAGCGCAAGAAGTTCGGATCTTCCGAAGTCCGCGAGGGTAAGCCGATCGGACGGTTCATCACCGAATGTATCAGATTGGCAAAGGACGCGGATATATCTTCTACCGAGGGTCAGCTTCTGCAGGCTCATGAGAAGATCCATATGCGATTTCGGCGTGACCTCAGGCCCCCCTCCAGGCACACAACCGTCGACCGTTACGTCAGAAGGGCGGAAGAACAACAGTCCTTATGGTCCGATCTGACGTAACGGCCGATTTCGCCACATTGGTGGCTTGGGACCCGCGCCTAAGGGGCGCGCCAGCGACATATCCAAAGACCCACTTAGGGAAACGAGATCCCTTAGTAGTGTTCATGTTAGGGAATTCGGAATCGGTAAGTGGGGAGGAACGCTCGTCGGCAGAGGAAGGATCGCTATCAGAATCCGAGAGGTCGGCAGGCACGTAAGACTCGAGGATGCGATCGAGCTAGCGGGTGATTGCCAGACGGACTGCGCGGGATATACCCAGGGGCTTAGTGAAAACCCGATCCTCTAGAACGGGTTAACCGAGGTGGTAAAACTCCCAGCGGGCCGCGATGGAACCCGCGTGGTAGTAGTCGAGGTTTCGCCAGGCGCGCTGGTCGGTCGTAAGAGTAACGAAGATCTCGAAAAGATCGTCTGCCGGGACGAGATCGCTCTCGGGGTCAGTAAGGGAGGGGTATCTCCAGAGGACTATTTTTAAGACCGAGGTGGCGTAGGCTGCCGCGGTTAAGACCCGACCGTGGAGCTGAGCGGCTTCTTGAATGCGACGGGTGAGCTCGTCGATCGTGGACTGGTATTCAGAAATTCAGAATCATCGGGCTCTCACAGTCGATGAACGTAAGTAACGAAAAAACTTGCGGCAGAAGAGTCAGGTCAGTGCTCAGGTGTTATTTGCTACGAACGGCATCTTTTGTGAAGCTCTAAACCTTTGCCGTGGCTGGGGCATCTGGGTTTTCCCATGTACGGGGTTGCCTTCGTCATCCCCCTGATGGGCTTAATCCGTAGCCACTTTAGCCATCTTCAAAGTTCTTTTCAGCCATTGCCCCGCGAAAACTCATACATCGGGGTTTGTGCGGTGCAATCAATATAACCAAACTTCGGTCAGCTCATCAGCACCGCAGCTGGGGCAGAACGTGGGTTCCTTAGCGATCCAGTGCTCACAGCCCCTGATTTCCACTCTCGTATCTCTACTCAAACGCAGAATGACATTCCGGTCACAGTTCCTGCAAATGAAATTTCCAACTCCGTTGTATGTACCAGGAATAATTCCTTGGCCCGCAAGCGCTCTGAGAGTTGATGTGCTGAACCTGCCAGCCGCATTGGCAATATCCCAGAAATTCTTCTGCCGAAGAAGTGCGGGAAAGTTCTTGGAAGCAGTCATGCCCAGATAGTAGTGGAGGACGCTGTCATTCTCAGGAATGTTGTTATAGGCGGCGCTGACGATTCGAAGAAACAGCTCGGGCCGGAAGAAGTCAGTTTCCAGCAATTTCTTGATCTCCTTCGTACAGTACTCCCGGAGACCGCCGATGCCGCACCTGTCTGCGAAGAAGTATACCGAGAGGTGCATGTCGATCTTTTCGTCCTGGCCAACGAGTTCAGTGACGGAGTAGTGGCCCGTGTACATGAAGCGGATCGCAGCTTGGACGACGGCCGGGTCATCGTCACTTAGGTCCACGACATTGGTCTGGGCCTCCTAGCAAAGCAGTAAGCGTTAGCAGTCAGTAGCTCAGCGGACTCAGGCTACACTACCTCGAAGTTGTGCTCTTTTTTCATAGCATTGGCAAAGAAGGAACTCTGCACGCAGACGATCATACGGTGGACGTTGTGAACCGTGTCGCCACACTTGATCGTCATGTCACTGCCTTCACCGCTAGCCAAGCACCTAGGTGAGGTTTGTGAGTAGGTTGCTTCGCAAACGCGTGTTTTGGGGAGCCTCACTTTCGCAGTCCCTCTCTGAGGGTCGGGAAGTTCTCGTCGTCGGATGTCTCCATGGCGGCGAATCCTGGAAGGATCGTGGAAGGAAGGTTGGTGGTAAGGCGGAAGCGCCAGAGAACTGAAAAGCTTGTTACTTATGGTGCGGTGGACCCTTCTTTGAAGCCACCGTCACGTGGATCAGAAAGTGACAGCTTTCCTGCACCCGAAGTGTCGCCCCTGCCAAATTAGGCTACGCTAGTGCAAGTGAAGTACCAAATCAATATTCTTCCGCACACTCTCGCGTCTCGCTTCCTCTACAATTTTTCTCGCGCAGGCGTCTGCCACCGACACACGCTCTCCCACCGACACACACTCTGCCACCGGCACAAGGCTGCAACATGTCGGTCGACCCTTGTGATGACCCGATCGCTCCTCTGCTGGAAGTAGTGCGCAGGTAAGAGCTGCTGCACCCTCCCTTCTTCACTCTTCCAAGCTAAGTCTATGCAGCCACTTCAACTCTGAGACCTTTTCCGACGTCGACGTGGTCTGCGCCAACGACGACGCGTACAAATGTCACAGGCTGGTCCTCAGCCAGAGCCCGGTCTTGGCCAAAGCCCTCGATCCGCAGCTGGGCTTCAAGGTAAGACAGCCCATCATCTTGGAACCCCCAACCACGCTAGAACGCATGTCTTGTTCTTTAGGAGAGCACGCGAGGCGTCATCGAGCTCAACAATGACGATCCATCCGCCGTCAAGGCCATGCTCGAGTTCTTGTACACCTTCGATTACACCGACCCAAACGGCGCCGACTACTCAAAGATACTCTTATTCGACGCCGAAATGTACGCTCTCGGCGAGATCTACGCCATCAGCAGCCTCAAGAAACTCGCCAAGAAGCGGTTCCAGGACATGTTCGAACGGCCTCTGGACGGCCATATTATAGCCCCAGCCATTCGAGCCATCTACGACACCACCCCGGAGACCGATCGCGGCCTGAGAGATGTCGTTGTGGCTTCGTGCAAGCCGCGCATCCGATCGCTCTTGAAGGATGACGATTTCAACGAGATGATGGATAACGTCGGTCCATTTGGAAAAGACCTTTTACTCTACAAGGATGACTATACTTTTATCCCGGTCGAAGAATTCCAGCGCCGTCAAAAAAATGGAACTAGACTTCTGATGAGGGTCTCTTACTGTATTACCGAACTACGGCCAGAGTCACGATGAAGTCTCTGCCAACGGGCACTTTCAAAGCTATCTGTAATAATGTTGCGAATGTCAGCTGAAGGCATATCACCATTGTCCCGACTGCAACTCCGGCTACTTCTTCAAGACGTGGGGACATGGCACACTTGTTGCGGCTATAGCGGGTGGATTGCACGGGCTCAAGAAGCGCCTGTGATAGCACCATTTCGGGACGCATGGCCCAACGGCAAGAGCGTCATGTCGGTAGGCAGAGTCTATGGGTCTTGCTTCCGCTACGCTAATGCAATAAGAGTTTTTTTTCCCTAACACGGTGTCCTGGCTTGCTTGCCACGTCAACTACTTCCACATCCTCCCCCACCAACAAAAAAAAAAAAACCGAAAAAACTCAGTACCGCAACACAGGTGCCATTAGCGCACCCAAGCCGCTTCGGACCAGAAAAGAGTAAGAGCCGCGTGACTAACGCTATATGTAGCATGATAGTTTGTATGCTTGCCCGTGTGCCGACCGGCCTACACACCAGGCGATGCTCAGCCCGTTGCCTGCTGTCTCTCGATACGCACTGGTATCCGAATCAGTTGAACGACATCCACGTACCAATGTCGAACGGACTTGAGAGGTAGAGAAGTGGCCCTTCTGACGAGCAACTCAGCAAACCTACCCTCTCACACTTCACACATCTCACAACCCATCTTGATCACAAACCACCGCACACACAACACCTCGAACCCTTCACATCCGGTCCCACTCAAGAATACATAATCTTCATTCTGCCCGCCCGCTCCGCCTCCGCCTCCGACGCGCACATGACTATCTACAGGAACACCCCCTCCCTACTATCCACTCATCATAAACCATTCATGCGCGACTTGGACGAGCTCATTACGTTCGCTTCCGGTATATAAACAACACCACCACTCTCGCCTCCCTCCCGCCCCCCTCCCCCTTTCTCCTTCAGCTGCGCTCCGCCCGCCCACCTCCTCATCATCTCGGCAGACTAAAGCTTCAAAGAGGGGAGAATCCAAACAACACCCTCCTCTCTCTCTCCCCCTCTCCACCACGTAAAGGAGAGGGCGCCTTGAGCCGGACTGATGTCGGAGTCGGGGGTGGGGAGGTAATCGACAAACACACCAATTGACACATCTTCCAACCAAGCATGAGGACGCCAATTCTGCAGATGACGATGACGATGACGATGCAGAAAAAAAAAACGAAAAGACGACGTCTCTTCTTTTCCCCCCACCACCCAGTCCAATTCCTGCAACAACAAATGCTCCAATGCTCGAAGCGCCACCCTTTCATATCTCGTCTCTCCCTCTCTCTCGCCGCCGCCTTCTTCTTCATCAAGGAATGTGTGTAAATGTATTCCCTGTACCGTCCAGTCCCGTGCCGATCCGTCCGTAAACCCTTGTCCAGCAACGTTTACCGTGCCTACCCTCTTTCCCACAAGAAAGATGTGGGTGGGGAATAAAACGCCTATGCTCCATTGGGAAGAAAAGGATTACAAGAGAAAATAAGAAAGCGCAAAAAAAAAACAGTGACAAAACAAAACACAAAAAAGGGCATGGAAACGCCCGTGCCTCCTCTCTCTCTCGCACTCTTCTCCTCACCACAGAGTAGGGAGAGAGGGAGGGAGAGAGAGAGGATGAGGTCTGGTCACGATGCGCGCTATCTCTTGGACGACAGAGTTGCTTCCTGGCCGCCGCAATCGGGTATCTTGACGCCCTTCTTGAGCTCGCGGTTGACCGTCATGAGGCCCCACTTGTCCTCCCAGTTCTCGTCCTTGGTGTTGTACATGATCTTCCAAGGCTCGTCAAACAGCTCAAACCTGCAAAGTGATGAATGGAGTCAGCACAAAACGTCTCCACCATTCGTCCGATTTTCGGCATGTGCCCGGCTGCTGCTTACCAAAAGTACTCGGTGCCGTTCTTCAACGCCGAGCAGACCCAATCGTCCAAAAACGTGTTCATCTCGTCGATGCCGGCAACACTGCCCTGGGTGTCGCTCGAGCACGTCGACTCCCCGCAATCGTTGCCGCCGCCAGACGGCCAGCCCGTTTCGCTGATGACGTGCGTCTTGCCCTTCAGGTTCTTGGTGACGGCCACGTCGTGACCTTGCCAGAAGGTCCAGGTCCAGCTCGCAGCCTCGGTGGCCTCGACGCCGGCGAAGAAAGGGTGAATGTTGGCCATGACGACGTCGACCTCGGACGCCAGATCCGCGGTCCAATTGTCTCCCAGATCGGACGTGGCGAGCGGAAGGTCCCAGTTGTGATCCGTAAGGTTCTGCTTGACGTCTCCGAGAATCTTGCCGAGCTCGTCCGAGCTCAGGTCTTTGCGGTAGAGGACCTCGTTGCCGACGATGACGCCGGCGAAGGGATCGGCCTTGTGCTTGTCGAGGATCTCCCAGAATTGCGAAAGTTGCCTGTCGTTGGTCGTGTCGTTGTTGCCCAGCCAGACACCCATCCACACTTTGACATCGGTGAGACCAAGGCGGTCAATGGCGGTCAGGACCATCTCGGTCTGAAACAGCCACCTGCGTCAGCTAACGTCTCCCTCGCTTGGGTACTAGACATTACTCACCTGGTTACAATCGGTTCCATAAAGACGAATTGCAGGAGTGAGCTGGCTGAGAACCGCCACGTCACGAGTCACGTTGTTTTGGCTCAGCGGGTTGGACAGGCAGTCGGGATACTGGGCATTCAGAGGGGTGTAGTCCATTCCAGGGAAGACGCGGTGCAGGTCAGGATTATTCAAAAGCTTCTTGATCTCGTCCGAGTTCTTGTCGAGATCGCCATTCTTTGCCTGGTCGTCCGAGGCGGATGCTCCGGCACTTTTACTATCGTCAGGCGACCCGGCTCTGCTGCCGAGAACCCCGCCGATAACAACGCCGACGATGACGGCAACGACGACAAGAGCAACCAGAACGATGGTCCACAAACGTTTCTTGCCGTTCTTGTTGGCCGCTGCCGCACCAGCGCCCTTCTCGAGGCCGCGGTTGTCATGCGTGTACTCGGTGCTTCCGCCAGGCACAGGTCCATAATTTCCGTTTCCGTCATGGTTAAGACTGGCCATAGCTGCGGCTCCGCCGACGCCGGCAGCGCCAGCACCGGCGATGGCACCCTTTTTGCCGAAGAGGGTGTTGCGTTTTGAGGGAGCCGGTTGCGGGATGCCGTCGTCACCGTCGTCTTCAATGTCATTGGGATCAATAGCAGCGAAGGGAGCGGATCTGGAGTGGTAGTTGAACGGGTCGTCGGACCATGACGAGTAGCCGTCGTGGCCAGAGTGGTTGGAATGGCTGTTGAGAGATGGGCGCGACTCATTGGCACCGGGGTGGGTCAGAGGCTCCTGGGAGCTGTGGGCGGCGGGATTCATGGCGTGACTTTGCGACGGGGTGCTGCCGGCGAAGGGCGAGTAGGGCGAGTAGGGCTGTTGTTGGTTTCCTGGAAAGCGGTTACCAACAGCTCGCGAACGGTCCCAGAGACAGCGTCGTCGGCATGCGCGAGCGGCTTCGGCACTCGGGGCTGATGGCCGTCGCGTGCGACCGACTCACCTGAAGTGTCCATACCGGCGTAGGGGCCGGTGGGGGCCGGAGCGAAGTTCTCGAAATTGCGGTGCTGGGGCGGCGGCGGGGGAGTTAACGCGTCGGGACTTGGCTGAGCGTGGCCGGCGGGCGGCGAAGCGTAGGTCGCGTACGAGGGGGGACTGTCGTCGTTGTCGAAGGAGAAGCTTCTGCGAAAAGGAGGTTGGGAGGACATTCTCGCGTTTCACGCGGTCCGCGGCTGCGGGATGCCTTGGCTGGCAGCCGGGTTCCAAAGCTTGGTGTGTAATCGACACAGCCGCAGCGGCAGCGGCAGGGCTGAGGACGGGACGCAACTCGTGTCGGCGGAGCCGGGCTGAACGGCGCAAGACGGCAGCAGGCGAAGGAGCACTGAACGCGCAGGACTAGGTGCAGACGGAGGAAAGAAAATTGTTGATGGCTCGCGAGAAGGCTGGTAGCTGGCTGGGTGAAACAAGGTTCTGTTTGCGCCGCCTTGCCTGCCTAGCAACGTCGGCGGGTGCAAGAATAGAAGCGCCCCCGCAAATCACCGTCACCAGGCTTATCGATTGCGGATCCCGCCCAGCGCCCAGGACGCGCCCGCCCAGTGCGCCAGCAGCGCAGCAGCGCAACAGCAGCGCAGCAGCAGCGCCGCGCGAGGCCACGACACGCTCGCGAAGACGCCGTCGGCGGTGTTGGCGCAGCAGAGGCGACAGGAACGGGCAGCCGGCCAGGAATGCGCGCCGCCTGCGAGGGCCTACCTTGGCTACCTTGCCGCCGTCGCCTCCTCCTTCCAGCCACAGCACGCATGATCTCGAGGCCATGTCACGGCACCGCCACCGCCAGGCCAGCAATACGAAGGAAACGAAATGACACCTGCTGTTAATGGGAGTTTTAGCGACGCCGTCGTGAGCCTCTCTTGCTTTCGCTCGGGATCCGAACTATCACGACGTCAGCCATCTGAAAGCAGCGGTCCGTGGTCGCCGAGCCAGGAATCGTCAAGGCCCGCAACCGTGCGCGCAGGTGGAGTCGCGCTCGTCATTGGGAAAGCAGGTTTGTCGGAGAGCGTGTCGGAGGAGCAGCAGGTGCAGCGAGGAGCGAGACGGCCGACGGGCGCCACGGCAATATAACACTACTTATCTTGTCGCGCTGAAGGACGCATACGCACTCAGTTCCACCCAAGGTACGTAAGCTGGCTGGCCAACACGTCGTCCAAGAATGAGCGAGCCTTCACCACGGCCGTGCGCGCCTAGACCAGCCGCCTCTGGACAACGCGGGGTGCGTCTCGTCAAGCGCAATCCCATTTCTCAAAGGCCAGCGCTGGGGAAGGCGCGCCTCAACGCATTCTCCTTGCCGCGCGCGGGACGAGACTATGCCAGTGTACGGATTATGGGCGACCAGACGACGGCCAGCTCCAACTGACATGTGTCAGGCGCGCCACGAGGCCCTGCGATAGCGGCGCTCGGTCAGCGTCTTCGTGTCTTCGCCTTGCGTCGTCCTGAGCGACGCAGCGACGCAGCGACACGTGCCTGGAGTAGCCTGGCGCCTGGCGTCGAAGCGTGAAGGAGGCCTGAGGCACCGACGCGGGCAGCAGCAGCTCGGCCACACTGGGCGGGCAGGCGGCGTTGTTCGGGGCAGCTTCGCTCCTCTCCACATGACCGTGTCTTTCGTTGCCCACCACGCCACGGCTCGCCATCTCCACAGCAAGCGACTCGTCATCCCCGGCGCGACTTACTCGCCCGGTCGCGTCTCGGACCGCCTGTGGCTCGCGTCGCTCACACAGCTTAACAACGGGTCTTTCCATTGCAGCCTCTCCCCACCCACAGCTGCAACACCCACACCGACCGGTGAGCCTGAATCCAGGAACTGGCTGCGATGATGACGGCCAGACGTGTCCGTCAAGAGCTGTCATCTGCCACTCCAGACGCCTGCCGTGGGAGCCGCCCGGCCCGCTGTTGACAAGAGAGGGAACGCGAGCGACAAGCGCTGCATGAGGGATGCAGCCGCCGTTCAGCCGCCGCTGTCGTGCCGCACGAGCTGCTGCTGACTGCTATGCTGCTCGCACTGCTCGGACTGCACCTCGTCCCAGCCTCGTCCGCCAGCCCGGCGGATGCGGAGGTGGGCTTGCGCTGCGCGACGCGAGACGCGAGACGGCGCAGCGTCTGCGCCAATGCATAGGCTGCTGCACCACCCGGTGTCGCCGCCCGGTTGGCCAGCTGCCTATCTGGCTGGACCCTTTTCCGTCCCTGCTTATGCCGTTACCCCAAACATTTCTCTATTGGCACCTGCACCCAACGTGCATTGCGTAATGCCGACCGCACAGCCCAGGCAGATCTCAGACACAAAAACCAGCGCGCATCGAGGAACACATCCACACACGGAGAGAACCGCTCGAAAAGAAAACAATCAGCACTCGAACCTGCCTTTTAGGAACAATCAGGCAAAGGATCCGTCGTGCTTGCTGCATGTCTCTGCCCGCATGATATGCGGGTTCGCAATCGGCAAAGGCACCACCTTTAGCTAGGATGGGGGCTCAGCAGCGAGCGCAGCCCAGCGGTCATCAAGTATCAGGGGCAACCAACAAAATCCGAAAAGCACGCAGCACTGCTCGGTCCCCATCCCCAATCCCCCCATCAGCCGGAAGGCAACCAACGCGTGACTTGTCTGACTTTCCCACAAACTTGCTCGTCTCCTGCCATCCACCAGAGACCCCCCTGCCGCCCGGCGATTCATCACGCTGCCCCAGTAGTTCCCCACAGACTCTCGTCTGGACCCTCCGTCTCCAGCCAGTGATGGATTGTGCTCTCGTCCAGAATTGTGGGACAGTCCGGATGGGAAAGACATCGAGAAGGAGGATTATGTGACGAATCGCGGTGGATCCCAGCTGGACATGTTGGGACCTTATTCGGTCTTGGCAAATATGGAGAAAAAAAATCAGAAGCCCTGATTGACGGAACATGCTCGGTTAGAGGTAGTACTATCAGAGATAATCGAAGAATGCTACCTGATACCGTGTAGCTCCAGTACACCTTTCCTCAGCACAACGTCAACAGTTCTGATTATGCGCTGTCCTATCAGATCTCTCAACATTCATGGGGGGTTTCCCTCATGCCATCGGAGTTACGACAACGTGGAATCCGTGCGTTTCGCGTGTGGCCGCAATGCAAACGAGAATCCAGATCTCGATGCCGCAGTCGACGCCTTGAGCAGTTCGTAAAAAGGAAAAAGCAATTAACAAAACTTTAACCGGCCGCCTCGCTTCGATCCTTCTCGGATAAAGGGGAAAGACAGTGACAATTCTGTCATAGAACGAGGATGATTGAAGTGTTCTTAGGTAATGCTCAGGCCACCATCTACTAAGCTGATATCTCCACAGTGTCGATGAAAGGGGTGTTCGCCTTTCCTACTTCGAGAGGTGGAAGCTAAGGCACTACTTTCTAGCAGTGTTGAAGATAGATGATATTGGACCACCTCGGGCCCAGAAGATGACGAAAGCAATTGACAGCACATCTTAGACACTTATAGAACATAAAGCCGCTGTGCTATAAGAAAAAGTGTCGAATTTGTGTAACAATTCTGTGCGTGAGACGTTGAATGAGCGCAAGAGCAGGCGTCATCTTAAACATTCGTAATTATTTGTGCATGTATCTACGCAGCCAAGTCTCTCTCCTACACTAATACCATGGTTGCATGTCACTCGATTTAGAGATCGTTCTTAATTATTTGGCTTAACCCGGCGGTGCCGTGTATACTACTTCTACTCCCGGCATCAGACGTACAATTCTATCGGTCTTATTCAAGGCCAACGCCCAGCCCAGCCACTGTCTAGCCAGCTTCTTTTTACAGCCTGTAGTGAGGCATAGATCTTAGTTAGGCCTAAACAACGGTAGTCCAAAAGTAGCAAAGCAAACCACAACGGCGAAAAGAAAAGGAAAAAGAACAAACAACTAGGTCAGACCTTCGCCCCATTCAAAAACCGTTGTCATATGTTTCCCGCCCCGTCCATACTACAGCGTGTAGAACTATACCACACACGGCCCAAAACGCTAGAAGCCATCCTTCGATATAAAAGTACTAAAGCACCCATCATCACCTAAAGCGATGGCCGGTGCATGTACTAAGCTCGGCCCTTTCGGCCCTCCCCCAGTCTCCGCGCTATCCGCCACCGCCAACGAGAAGAGGGAACGACCAGTCAAAGAGAATGACGAGATCCAGTCCGGGGGGTGAAGGGAAACGGGGAAGAGAAACCCAACGTCTGACGTCTACCTAGCAAAAAAGGACGTAGTCGGTCTGGCCCCCGGTCCAGTCGATGAGATCGAGAGATGACCGTGGCGCATTTTCCGGATTTTTATACTTTGGCTTGCCCCCAAAAAAAATAAGACGAAAGAAAGCCCTCACTCTTCCCTCACCCCGCTCTTAGACCGTTTACCCAATTAGGTAGCTAGCATGAAAGTGTCCCCGACGGATTCTAGGCCCCAAAGGTGGTTCTTGTCTCACTTTCTTGCGGACGACTCATCCAATTGGTCGGTGATCCTGTTTTGCCTTTTGGAGGAAGGTAGGAAGAAGCGAGGAGGTATAGGCATGACCCCAGACCCTATCGCAGCTTCCTTCTCATAGTAGACGCCAGCCGGCACGCTCAGCCGTCTTCCCGCTTGGTGGTCTCGGCGTTACACTCGGCCACGGCGAGCTAAGGATGGGGGGTACCGTGCACAAGAAGGGACCGACAAGTTACGTGGTTGAAAAATCTACCATTCAGTGCGAATATAGGACGCTTGTTCTAGCTAGTACTTTGCGCAATGCTGCCGTGATGGTGAGATCGACGAAAGGGTTCCTGCCCTGTGCTTGCATCATACAAAGCCAAAGGGAAAAACAGCAAACGTGCTCAAACGGCGGCGCTATGAAATGGGAAGAATGATAAAACTTCTCAATCGTGTATACTTTTTTTGTGCATCGTTTCTTTTGCCGTCCCGTCCCGTGTCGTCTCGCTAAAAGCCGGAGGGATCCCCTAGAGCCAAACAAAGGAAACCTAGCCATGGGCCAACATGGAGACTATCCGTTCGCATGCGCATAGTTGACGCTAATGCAGGCAAACACCAGGACTCCTTAGCCCATCATCCCACGTATGCTGCACGCAAAAGACGATGTCCGTGGCGCTCTCTGTCGAGAGACTGGGAAAAGCCTCGAGTACGGGTCTCGTTTTTGACCCTTGAATCGCATCGCAAAAGCATACACCATCCCTCTCCTGAACGCTTCGCAAAAAAACAAGGAAAGCAAGAGTAAACAAGCGCGAACCTCCCTTAAACCAGGCTTTACTCATCCACATTAGGCATTGCAGGAAGTCTTTGACCGATCATATAAGGAGACACATCAACAGAGAGAGATGAGACAATGAAACCTTTGTCGCACACCAGCACCCTTTACGCCAACCGTAACAGAGAGATAGCAAAAGAAAAAAGCAAACAGATATACAGACGACGGATGAGGCAAGCCTGTTCCGAGAAGGTGTGCTTGAGAATCGATGACGGCTGCCGCGAATAGGAAAGACCCGTTACGGGCGGCTTGAACCAGCAGCATGTTTGCCGACCATGCATACCGGGCCGCATCGATGACTAGGATATGCCAGCTAGGGTAAGATAGCATGAGGTTAGGATAGGGAGACGCTGTATTGAGAGGAAGGAAACGGAATGTTGCACAAATCGGATCACACCCGATGCTCTCCAGAGGCTGCAGCGGTCAGGCCATGCAGGCCGAGGACGCCCCCTGTCCCTGGCGCGTGGGAGTGGATTAGCCGTAGGGTAGGGGATCCCAATTTTCCCGGCCCGTTCGCTTAACCGTTGACAGCGGAGGGTGTGGGCCAGATTTGGAAAGACTTCCGCCCGACGCCGGGTTCATCGAGTCGTGCAGATACCGCTGCCGTTCGAGGTTGCGCGGATCATCGTGAAATTGGACCGGGGCAAGCAAGTACTTAAGGCGAGGCGTCGCGCTTCGCACGCTTGCTCCGCTCCAACCACCGCCTTTTGCCCACGCGCGTCTCGAAATGTGGCGCAACTTCCTGGCCTGCTGCAACCATGGTGCTCCGCATCTTGTTGCGGTAGGCGTCCACTGTAATACCTGTCAGTAACCGGCCAAACCCCGTAACTTCATGGTTACTGGCATCGTTGAGCGCAAACTTACGGGATCTTTGCAGGAAAAGCGTCCTTCCCGCGAAAACTCTGCTCTGGCTCCAAGTCATGCGGTATCCAAGATCGTTGAGGGTGATTTCCTTGTTCCTCTTCGATCTGGTCATCCGCGGGCGTGGAACCTTGGCTTCCGAACCGTCCATCATCGGCACGGGAACCAGAGTCCTGCCGGTCACAGGCATAGCGCCGCTGCTGCCCTCCTCTTTCTCGTCCGGATCGTCGAAAAACCGAGTCCCGCGCGGAGACGCCGGAGGGGACTGCATCTGAGTAGGGAAATACGAGCGGGGATAAACCGAGTTGTTCTTGCGGTAAGAATCGGGCATTTCCTCCATGTTCACCTGGTCGAGCATGACGCGCACGCGCACGCGGGTGCCTCTCTGGGCGTCATCGACGAGGATGAACTTGCGTCGTTTGGCCTCGGGAAGATCTCCGAAGAGCTCAAGATTGCGCTCTTCGTCTTCCTGCTGCTTGGTCGCAGCAGCTGCTGCATGCGGCGGCGGGCGGGAAGCAACATGGTCCATGTGATGGTCGAGGGGTGGTACAGCGGCGGCGTTGGGAGGCTGGTTCGTAGGGTAGTTAGGATAGAAATCATTGGCTGGCCTGACGTCGCCATTCGCTGCACCTCCTTGGCCGGTGGGAGCTTGGTGGTGGTGCGTGTGGGTGGTCTCATTGTACTCATTCCCGGCTACACCGCGATAAGAGATTAGCTGCCGTAACCTTGCTCCATGGTTGATGATCTGCGCCAGGGTATGGGTGTTGTGCATGACAATGGGTACAAACGAGTACAAACGACGGTGCAAATGCGGGGGAAAGTTACATCAAAGAGTAATGTACATGCGATACAAATGCGATACAAAACGACAGGATATGATTATCATTGCAAAGTCCGTTTCAAAAAAGCGCAATCTCAAATCGCGCTCGTCACATCTGTGGAAACATACCGCTAACGTCATCAGGTCCGCCCTGAGCACCACCCGCAGGGTGTTCATGGTGGTGGTGCAACTGCGGACCGCCCATACCCATATTTGGTGGCCTGGCACCTGGAGCCCCAGCAATGCCTGCAGTGTTAGGGACACCAGGGGCCGGGGCGCCGGGCCCTGCCATGTGGCCTCCATGCTGCGCCTGTACAGCTTTCCTGTTGTTGATCTTGGCCATCCGTCTCACTCTCCTACTCCGCAGACGCGGGTCTTGATTGCTGTTCCTCCAGCTGTCGACCGCGCGCTGGATCAGTCCGCGCTTGCCGCGCAAGCACGGGTTAAGTTGGGCGAGCGCCCATCCGACTGTGTTGCATTCCGTCTCGTAGTGTAGGCGGTTTCCCTTGTACTGATCCTTGTGGCAGCACGCACGCGGGTAAACGCAGTTCTCCGTCTTGAATTCTTGCGGCAGTTCATCAACGTTCACCGACTCGACGTCGCAGCGGATGGTGTATTCCATCTTCACGCGGTCTCTCGAGTACTCGAAGGCGATCCACTGCACACCGTTTTGATCTTGTCTAACGACCAGCGGAGTTGTGGCAGGAATCGGGCCAGGTGCCGCGTTCGGATTCACGCTCGCGCTGCCGCCCGGGGTGGAGTGGATGCTGCCGGCGCTGCCGGGAGGTCCAGTCGGGGTCGATTGCGGAGCACCCAAATTCGAGGGTGGTCTTTGCAGGGGAGTCTGGGTGAGCTTCGTTCTCGGGCTGCCCGGCAGTCCGGGGGTGTGCGGGTGCGCTGGGGGGTGCTGCATTGGCTGCGGCTGCTGGTGTGACATCAAGGGCATGCTGGTCTGGAGAGGAGCCTGGTGCTGTTGCGGCGCATATGGCGATTGCTGCGGCATCTGGTACGGCGGATAGTACATGTTCTGCGGCACCTGCGGCGCCGACTGGCCGTACAGCGGCCGTCCATGCTGATCATGCTGCGGCGATTGGATCGATGCCGGTGAATTGGACTGCGGCGTGTGGTAGATTGGCGGAAATTGCCTGTTCATGGTTGCGGTGGCCATTGAGAGTTCTGAATTTTCTGGAATGCGTCAGTGGCCGTCACATCTGTCAGACGCGGTGCCTGCGTCTGCTGTTGGGTTTATAATGGCGCGCGCCCCCGACGCGTCGTTTCGGCGAGACTCGGAGCAATCGAGAGCCGGAAAGCGGGGGTGCAGTGGCGAATCGCGCGCGCACGGGTTGCTTACCTGAAGACGTGTAGCTACCGGACGTGCTGTTCGTGCTGTACGGACTCGGGTGAGTCGCGTAGTAGGGGACCTCCTGCGGGTTCTGGCCGGGAGGGATTTGCACGTTGCTGACGTAGGGCGACTGGTGCTGCGGCGGTGGCGGGTGTGGCGAGGCGTAGGGTCCCTGGGTGGTGGGCTGTTGCGGCGGGTGCTGCGGTTGCTGTGGCGAATTGGGGTGGTGTTGCTGCTGCTGGTGGAGCACGCCGGGGCGTGGATGTTGGAGGTGAGGCTGCGGCGGTGGAAGGCCCTGCGTAGCGGGGTGGGGATGATGCTGGAAGGCGCGGACGGTGTTAGCGCTGGTGGTGCATCGGCGCAACGGATGTGCACGACGTGAATTGGGTGTGGCTGCTCGGCGGCGACGAAAAAAATAATAATACGGGAAGGAGGCGCGGCGCGAATGGGAGATGGGCAGTACCGGCGGCGGACGCGTTGGTGTGGTGTAGAACAGGGCAGCCCCGGAGGGTAAAGGCAAAGGAATAGCTGCTGCTGCTGCTGCTGCGCTGTGTCTTGAACCGCGGCGCAAGGCGATCGCGGGCAGAGGCCGGGGCTCGACGAGGATTATGAGCGAGCCGACGGCAGTGGTGGTGATCTGCTCTGCTGCGAGGACAGGGTCCGCGGATCACGGCGACAGGCAGGGCAGCTTAAGAGAGGCGCGGTGGAGGACGAGGATCAGATAGGATGAAACGCTTGTGGACCGGGCGCGGACGAGACGCCGGCGGCAGCAAGCATGGATGAGGCTGCGCGAAAAGACGCATGGGAGGGGGAGCTATGGGGGGGAGCTTGGCGAGAAGGGGCGTACCATGTAGCCTAGGACACGCGGGAGCTGGGGTAAGGGCAGGAGATGACTCGCCCGCTAGAGGTGTGCAGCGCAGGCGCAGGAGAGGGCGGATGCATGCAAGCAAGAGCGCAGAGCAGAGACGCCGAAGCCAAACGGGCGCGAGCGAGGGACAGCTGGGCGGGCTGGGGACGGTGACGGGCGGCGGGCAGGGAGGCACTCACCAGATCGTCCGCCACAGGCGCCGGCTCTTCCTTATACCCCGGAGCACACGGCGCCGTATCTCGCTGCAGCGCATGCGACATTGTTATTATTACCAGCGCTGCTCGGCCGCTGGAGTCAGTGGTGACTGCGTTGGGCGACGGGTGCGGGCTAGCAACGGCCGTCCGTGCAGCAGCGACCGGGCCCGGGCCAGCTGCGTAATTTCAGCGCGCCGCGACTGGCTGGCCGCGCGGTGGAGCCAGCACTGAAATAAACTCAAAACGCCCTAAGGCCGCCGCCGCACGCCACGCGTGTCCTCACTGGCTGCAGCCCTGCGTGCGCGGAGGGCCTGCCCGATCGGGCTGCCCGTCGCCGCGGCTGTGTGCAACGGCCGCAGAGCGTGGGCGTCGCGTGCGCCGGGTCACTTGCCGGACTGGTGTGTGGGTGAGCGCTGCTCCTGGTCCGATGCCTGCAGCGGCGCGAGAGGATCGCGCGGGCAGCGTGAGCGGGCCCGCCTTACTAATGCCGAACCAGCGCCACCCCTAGCGCTGCCCGCTAGCCCGGCGCATGAAACCGAGAGCGCGACTCGACAGCCGCAGCGGAGGAGGAGGAGGAGGAGGCGCTGGAGGAGGTCAAGGGCCTCTCCTCCTCTCCACAGCCGCCCTGCCACCTCTGGCTCCACCCTCTCCCGGCCTCGTCGGTCGCCGCTGCCGGCCTGCGCGCGCGCCCCGTGCCTGCCAGGCCCTGCCGCATGCCCAGCGCCGCTCGAGATGAGATCCCTCGCCAGATCCGCCCGGCCATCGACGCGCACAGAGCACGGGAGGCGAGCGAGCAGCGACATGGGCGACGGGCGATCGCCACCGTCATCATCCCGCCGCGCGCGCTGTGGGGGGGAGGGTTGCCTGCGAGCCCAGCGAGCCCAGCCACACCTGCGCTGCACCGCGACGCATCGCTGCCACGAGCGGGGCAGGACCGCCGCCTGGCAGCTGGGCGACAGGGCCCGCCGTTTGACGGCCGACGACGCTCGCCGTTTTTCCGCGCCGTGTCGAGTCCTGGCAGACCCTGCCGGTTGAGGGCGCGATCTACGGCGCGCCCCCGGTCGCTCTGTGTTTCTCGCGAGCGAGGACAGCACCGCTCTCTCGCTGCCCGCGCCGCCGATCGAGAACATAGGGCCTGCCGCCGCCGTCTCTTGACAGCTCACTCACCTCTGCTGTTGCGCCTTGCGACAGCGCATCGAAGAGCCGGTGCCGGGCGCTGATTCAGGCCCGTCAAGCGCGCGCTGCGCTGCCGACTCGACGCCCAAAAGTGCGGGCGCGCCCAAGGGTGAGGCCTGCACGCAATTCATGCGTTCGAGAGCGCGCTGGTGCCTTGGGCTGGAATCCCCAAGCCGCCAAGCGGATGCGCCGGCAGACGTGCAAATCCCGAGTTGAGTTAGAGAGAGGAACAGCCAGCTGCTGCCGCGCGCGCGGCCGGGGGGAAATTGGATATACAGGCACGCGAAGGTAAACTGGCGATATACTTCGCGCAGCCCGGCGCGAGCTCCTGGTCTCACCTTTTACGAGGCATAAACATTGCAAGGTTGGCGCTACTTGGCCTGCTGTTCGCTGCTATCCACCCGATCAGCGCGCTTTGCTATACACAGCTGCCCCGAGGCAAATCACGCTTCTCGGCACTCTCCAGCCGGCACTCAGATCTCTTGCCTCGCCCGCGGAGGAGCCTGTGTTGCGTACTCGACCGTTGCGGGCGGTACGTCCGGGCTTGGTGTTGGATCAGGCCATGATAGGCACGGCCGCCTGCTGCTTTGAGCCAATGCTGTCAAGATGCTTTTTCCCCAATCCCACAAAAAAATTAGGCCCGGTGCCGACCGGGTCAATTCTTCTGCTTCGGCCAGAAGTCCGGCTCGTCTGGACCCTTCCTTCGAGCCTCCGCAGCGTCGCGCGCCGGCAAGACGTCAGGACGCATCACCAGGCATGCCACAATGCAAAAGCGGTCACTGCTACCTGTACCTCGCGCGCGCGCACACGGCGGATGCGCGCTCGGGCGCTTGCGCTCTAATCTTCATCCGGCCTGCGTGTCTCTGGCACGGACATGACGAGCCTACTTGGCGGTGGGCGGCCAGAGACGTCGCGTGCTCTGGCGGCGCGCGCTGCATTGCCAAACCTGCGACACAGGCAGTCGCATTCGCAGGCAGGCGTCCGGCATCTCGCGGAGGCGATCTGCGGGCCTCTGCATCGCCGCGTACCTCCAAGATTTTCGCGGGCGGCGAGCTGCAGCGAGGGCTGCACTGGCTGCACCCGGGGCTACGAAGTACGAAGCTCGGCCCCGTGACGCGCGCACTAGAGCGGCGCGGTGGATCCGTCGTGCTCTTTTTCTTCAGCATCACGCGTGGGCTGCTAGAGCAGGCGCCGGGTCCGCCTTCGGGGCCGCAGCTCACCGCGTTTGCTGCTGTTGGCGCGGTGCGGTGCGGTGCGCGTAGGGGCGGTGGTTGGGGTGAGGTTGAGAGCCGTGATGCTTGCGGCAGTGTGGCAGAGCTCTGAGAGCTACCCCGGGCAGCCGCCACGAGGGCCGCTGTGCAGATTGGAGCTTGGGATGCGCTCCGGCGACACCCATGCCTCCCGCGCGACACCCTCGTCCAACGGCCGGGCTAGCCGTGTGATGGTGGGCTGAACCATGCCGGCGCCGCTCGCGTATTTTGCATGGGCCGGCAGCGATAACGATAGGCCATGCCCTCTGGAGCTGCAACCGTGGTTGCCGCAGGCATTCGTGCTGTCATGCACCCGCACATTTCTTGTTTGGACGTCATGGCGGTTTTCTCCGGTCGGCTGCGCTGCGATCGTCGGCGTCGAGTTATGCCCAGTTTATGCTGTTTCGGCGGAGAGCAGGTGCAGCGCGACCTGTGCCTTTGGCGCGGGCAGATGGACCAGGCAGGCCTGCTAGCAGCAACTGGCCCAGAGCCAAAATTAAGGTTGCTGTCAACGCGTGTCACGAACCACGGGCAGTGGCCAGGCCTCAGGGCCCCCAGCCCGTGATTTTCTCAGGCCTTCACCATGCTTCCCGAGATTCCTTGAGGGTGCGCTTCCCACAGCCGCACCTGCATCGGCCGCTCGCAGCGTGGGCGGCGCCGCCGATGCCTGCGCTCCCGGTCCCACGCCCGCGAGCGCGTGCCGGTGAAGATTATGCCGCCGATCCGACGCGCCTGCTCCCTCTCGCCCAACGCCGCGCGCCGTTCGACTCGATGTGACGGCGCCCGTAGCCGAGGTCGCTGAGCGCAGTCTCGCGATGCCAACGTTCGTGCATAAGCGCCAGCCCGAGTCCGCGCGCGTTGATTTGCCAGGTTGCGCGGCGACGCTGCCTCCAATCTCGACCGGGTCGGAGGGTGCGCCCCCTGCTCGTGTCCATGGGGCGCGGGCGCTGGGCAGGGCCCCCCAGGCCGTGCCGCTCATTCCCGGGCGTGGCCGGGATGGCCCCTCGAAGGACCGTTTCTGACAGGTCGATGGCGGGGCTTGGCTCTGGGCTGGTCGCGCGCATGGGCTGATGCGTGCATGTGGGATCGCTATTCCGTCATTGATGTCAGGCGAGAGGTTGATGAAGGAGCAGGTGGAGAGGCAGTCGCGCTCTGGACGGTTGATTACGCGCTGGAGCTTGGCGGGGAAAGCACAGGGCAGCGCGCCCGGACTGCTGGGCTCTGAGCCGTGTGGTGCTCGCGGCGGACTCGAGCTCGCAGGCACCAGGCGGCTCTCGCGGGCCCGTCAATGCAAAAGGCATTGTGACGCAGATTGACAGGCGGCGGGGCGTTTCTGCCTTATGCGACACGGCCGTGAAACATGGCGCGGCAGGCGGGCAGGCGGGCTGGCGGGCTGGCTGGCGGGCAGGCGGGCTGTCGAGAGAGCGCAGAGCGCTGAGGTGCGTTTGAGAGCCGCGGTGTGGCCGGGCCAGGCCCAGGCTCCGCAATCACCACCACGGTCGCCCGCGATCGTCACCAGCCTGGCCGGAAAACCAAGAAGATGCAAGCTTCCGATCCTCGCGGCGCTAGCGAGGCGGCCAACGCAGGGCGGGCGGAGCGGCCAGGCAACGCTCTGCTCCGGACACATCTTCATCTCATCGGCGCGGGCAGGGCGAGCGGTGCCGTCTGCTCAGTCGGCTGTGGCAGCGTGCTTCTTGCGCCGCCCCTTCAAACGCGCAAGCTGACGTGGCTCGCATTTCCGACTGCATCCCAGCAAAACGCGGGGGGCCTGATCGGCGCCATGCCGTTTGTCGCTGTGGCCGCTGCGCCCCGCCTCCACCACTCACAGCGCGCGCCCAGCGCTATACATGGCCTGCTGAACACTGTGTGCGAAGCTCTCCATGAGCTTAT
Organism: Diplodia corticola; assembly: GCF_001883845.1. Taxonomy (NCBI): domain Eukaryota; kingdom Fungi; phylum Ascomycota; class Dothideomycetes; order Botryosphaeriales; family Botryosphaeriaceae; genus Diplodia; species Diplodia corticola. Next base: position 130,245 of record NW_017971518.1, read on the forward strand.
CCACTTCTCCCCGACCGCACTGCCCTCGGGAGCGCCTCTGTCCGCGTGCTGGCTGCCGGCCTTGCTGCCTCATCTGGCCGCTCGAGGAAATCGCAATAATGGCTGGAGCATGGCTGGAGCATGGCGGAAGCATCGCCCGATGGCCCTGACCGCCGGTGCTGGTGCTGGTGCTGGTGCTGGTGCTGCATTGGAGCGCTCCAGCACGGCAGTCGCAAACGCGTCTGAGCCTGAAGCTCATTGATGCTCGCACGCCCTCGCCCTCGCCGAAGCCGTCGCCGAAGCCGACGCCCACGCCCACGCCCACGCCCACGCGACGGCGCCCGTCCGTCCCTGCTGCGCTCCGCGCCTTGGCCGCCCCGTTCCGCCCTGGCTGCCCTGGCTGCCCTGGCTGCTGACCGTCCTCTCCATCCGCGTCTCCTCCCTCATGCGCGTGTCTCGGGCGGGCTGCATCTCTACGGCTTATTGAAGAAAACCAGCGTCACATCGGCATCATGCTCTCGCTGCATCCGGGTTTTGGCACCCACCGCGAGAAGGGCGCCTGCAGCCGCGCCCCCAGCCCATTCGCCCACGCGCTTTGCACCGCATGGGGCAGCGCGGATCTTGGGCTGGCTGAGGTTGCACAACACCACAGCGCACCTCCGCGACGCCGCATCCCGTGCCCCCACCGGCTCACTCGTCAGGATGCTGCGGCTGGCTCTCGCGAACCGGTCCGCAGTTGCTTGTTCACGTAGCACGGCAGCGCCCTCCAGATACCCACTTCCCGCTGCCGCGCTTTGTACGCTGCTTCGACGGCCAATCCTTCGTCGAGCCATCAGGCAACTGCTGCAGCGGCTGCTGTCCGAAAGCGACCGCCAGCAGCCTGGCCTCCTCTTGCCCTGCATTCTTACCGTGTTCCTCCCGCCCGCCGCTGCCCGCTCCATCCCATCCCAGCCGGGTGCAGCTCGCTAAGACACTGGTGCATCCACGCCTGTACCCTGAGGACGCTACCTCCAGCTGCTGCCAGCCTGCCCAATTGCACGCCCGCCTGGAATCCGGTCGCACGAAAACTGCCCGATTCTAGCGCCATCATACACGTCTCAGCCAGCCGAACCTCTTCCACCCGTCTTCTAGAACCATGCGTGCCTGCCCTGGCTGTCAGGAGCCGCCTTGTGTTGTGGTACAGCCGCCCATCTGAAGCTGCTCCCAGCAGGTTGCAACATGTCGTCGTGTGGGGAAGATGAGCCTGGCCTGGTAGTGCACTTGGCGGACGTTGCAATGGCGCATCTGGCCGAGCATCCGCCCGCTGTGGCCTTGTGACGGTCTCTCTGCCCGACAGTCCACCCTCTCTGTCTTGCTGCCCTACTCTGCGAGCTGGCCTCCCTTACTCGGCCCCAGGCTCATCTGATCTGGATCTGGACCGAACCGGACTGGTCTGATGTGAGAAGGGATGCGTGCAGGCGCAAGCGGGAAGCATCAGAAATCCAAAAGAGTCAGTCATCAGAAACAATAATTTCGCCGTCATCATCACAAGCAGCGTATCTTGGCCCGCCAGACGGCATCAGGACGTGGAGCCGAGGTCGACGGCAGCGCTGATTATTGAAAGTTGAACTGCCGCTCCAGATCCCGTCCGGAGAGAAGTAGCCCTCCGGATTGCTAATGCTAATTGAATGTAGGCCGGTGGCTGGGCCCCCCCTTCTGCTTCTTCAGCGTATCAGCAGTGAACTACCCGCTAGATCTGCTAGGTCTTAGCATGCCTCACCAGCTAGCCTAGCTACTTTCGCCGCTCAACTCCTTGCCAACGCGGCCGAACCGAGTCTCTGGGCCTTACATATCCGCGTGCGCTTACGCACAGCCTACCAACCACCCAGCTTGCGCCAATGCCATAGCTGTTCACCTCTTGCTCTCGCCAGTTGGCTCCACCTACCCCTCCCTTTATCACCCTCCATGCAGCGAAGCGACCCGCGAACGTGGGGGCCAGGGACTCAGAATCCAACTGGTACTGTTCCCTGCCTTGCTCGCCTTGTCTTTGGGTATCGGCCGTTTGTTTATTGTTTTTTTTATTTTTTCATAGGGATCAGCGAACATGTCTTGACCACCGAACCTTCAGTAACTGGTCTCACGGTAAGAGGCAACGGATCCGAACAGACGGACAGTCTGGCGACAGGCCCCAAAGGTCCATCTATTTTTCTAATCTCCGCCTACCAATCGTCAATGGCCCCCATTCTGCCTTCCTGACCTCAGCCCAGACACGAGTTGGTGATCTCGAGATCGCGCCCTCATGACTTGCCACCTACTCTATCGCAGATCACCACACATTTCCCCCTGGTTTTCCTCCTCTTCCGCCCCTTTTCATCAAATCAACCTCCCGTCATTGTTTTTCGATATTCGCGCGGGCGTCGACGGCGTCCCCCGCGGCGACCTGAATGCGACCAGCCCTCGTACATCTGGTTCGTTGTGCAACAGCTACACTGCAGCCTATACCATGCAGGCCCACCCTGCTGCCACGGAGTCCCCCGTCCGCGTCGGCACAATCGCTTTGTCCTTCTTTTCTGTCCGGCGGCACTGCGCTCATACACACGCATGTACGCACGCACACACGCACGCGCGGCACTCATGTCCAACGCGCACGCATCGTACACCGTACTCCCAGCCGCCACCGACTGGAATCGTACAGGCAGCGCATACGCAGACAATAGGAGAGAAAAGCAGCACAAGGACGGCTGGGCGCGGCAGGAGAACAATCAGTTCGTCCGCTGCGTCCAAATTCGTTTCAGTGTCTTCCACATGAGGAAGGTTTCGTCTCAGGTTGCGACAGTAGGACCGGTCACGGACAGACCGCTGAAGCGCTGGCCCCGGGAAAGACGTATGATAGATGTCGTAAGCTTCAACTGACCGCCAGCCGTTTACGATACTCGGTACACTGAAGTCTTACATGTTCTCTGTAAGTACATACCATCTGCATTCGATCTATGCGTAGGCTTTTCTTGGCATCTGCAACCCCCCTCATTACCCGTCCGCAAGCTAGATGCGTGAACATGTATCCAGTACACCATTACGGCCTTTGGGAGACCTTGGCATACGACAAAGCTCCTTTTTGCGCGCTCAACCCACCGGGCGCCGGTTCTAGAAACGTTCCTGCATTGGAACGTATAGTAAGATTCGATGGCAAGACTGCAGCCCGGATATCTGTACCGCCTTGACATGGAGGGAGGGGCGCTGGGAACCGATCAGTAGCGCGGGCCGGGACGGGCCTAAACCCCCCAGTCCCTCTTTCCTCTTCAGCATATCCAGAATCAGCACTTGTTCAGTAATACACCCAAGTGGCTGCTCTACTTTCCCTTCAGTCAGCCGCTTCAACTATGCACCTACGCGTTGCCACTGTACGTGCCCGTCGGGTCAGCAATACATCCATGCAGGTTCCACAAGCCGCAGCTTGCATGAGAAACAACAAGGTCTGCTTCCCTCCCCTTTTCCATTGACCTATTTTTCCTTTCCACCGTTAGGGAAGGCTGCAGGAAGGCGTCAAAACCACCATTGCATGAAGGATCGGAGCTCGCGTTCGACACCAACTCAGATCGAGCTCGTATCTGGCGGTAGATGCGCCAACGGTTGCGGAAGGCTGCCGATTCTGCAGCAGAGTGTTGAGCAGTTGAAGGGCCGGGGAAGGAATAGACATGTTTGCGTATGCGGCAAGCTCCTTTCGAATGATGGCGATGGTTTATGAGTGCTGTCACTAATTACCATAGGGGCACCATACATTGAGCTACACTGAATACATCCAACAAAGCATGCATATGATAAGGAAAAACACCGAGACGACTCGTCACTCGCGAGGGGGAAAAAAAAAGAGGGGTAGAGAGAGGTATGTTTTTGCGGAAATGGCTAGGGGTTTGATTTAGCCTATCCGTCGTCGCTACTGTTGCTGGTAGGAAAGTGTGAACTTGCTCACCACCTCCTTTCACGCGCAGCTACTCTCTCACGGGTCCAAACCGACTTGCGGTCCGCCTCAAATGCGGGTTGCAGCTGGGATGATGCCGGCGGCCCAGCGTGCGGCTGCAGGTGGTAAAGATGCAATCAAGGGGCAGCACTAGAGTGTGACCTCCTGTACCGTGCCGTCATCCATGGCCGCCGCAATCGTCATACACATCAGCTGCCTTGGCCAGAACGGGACAGCAAGGGAATCTGTGAGACGATCTTTTTCCCACGCTGTCGTGCTGCCATACCATGCCCCGGGGAGTATAGGGGCATTGGAAAAAAGCGCTTAGGCCTCCCGAAAAGGGATTGACGGGCAGGATCAGATCATGGGTTTCGTGGCTGATCACGTCATTCATCCGGGGACTTTTTTGGATAGGAGAAGGGGAGCGAGTGGCGGCGGCGGCGACCGTTACGAGGGTCTGTAAGCCATTATCGAGATCTCCCAAGATGACGCTCTGCCCGGTGGGCGGCGTCTCCTGCATGATCCAACGCTTTGTGCCTAGCAGCACACTTCGGCTTCCGGAAAGTGCGCATACAAGTCGAAGCCGGGGCTTCTGGGCCGCGACGTTCTGACCGTCATGTTCCGTGTGCGCCATGCGCGTGCCTAAAGGACAACTGACTAATGTTGTCCCAGCCCAGCAAGAAAGCCGCCGCCCCAAACCACCTTCTTCATCTGGCTGAAAGGGACGTTCAGGGTCAATTCCCAGCGTAACCTCGCATGACAATCTGCGGCATGCCGTTGTGAGATCATGAAGCCGCGCAATGGGCTGTGTTCTTCCCACTTCCCAGGTCCAGCACCGTAGCATATCATCCATCAGCTTTTTCCCCCACCTCCCCCGACTTTACGGGGGAGGCCGCTCGCTCGTACTACTACCTTTCCGTGCGGCTCTCTCCCCTGTGGACAGACCGACAGATGCTGCGACACTTTGGACCAACAAACTCTCCTCAGAATACTCAAACTATGACCACCAGCTGACCAGAGGGCAGCGGCCCGCGAACCGACCGTTGCCCCCAGCGCAGTCCAGCCCATCACTACACACCATCTCCAACCCAGCCCAACCCAGTCGCAGCCCACAGCCCACACTCCAATGGCCGCAGATTCGAAAAACGTAACCAATCACATCGTGCAATACTCCATAATTCATTCCAGCCACACAGCACACACACACACACACCCCCAACCCAACCCATCCAGCACTCAACCTGAAAAAAAGAGAGATGGATGCTTTTTGTTTTTTTCCCCCACCCACCCATCCATTCCTTTTCGCAGCCCTGCATACATTATGCTTCTCTTGATAATAATCCCCGATTGCCCGCATCAAAAAAAAAAAAAAAAAACTCTCCCCATCTCCTTAGCCCGAAACGCGGCGGCGGCCCGCCCGCGCCTACCTACCACACACACCATCACACGTCGTTTTTTTATTCCCACCACCATTACCACCAGCAGCCGCGCCGCGCCGCGCCGCGCGCGCATTCCCGCTCGTTCCGTTCAGGCGAGCCGGACGTCTCCACACACACACACACACACACACATAATGCGCGCGGATGCAGGCGGGCCTGATGGGAGCTGCAGGATCGATCGTGGTGCAGTAGCGCTGCGGCCTTGATGGGTGAGGCGAGCCGCCGTTCGCGTCCCGGATTGACCGGGACGGACGGATGGAAGGATTGAGGGAAGGATGAGTTATTATGGGGAAGAGAGAGGGAGAGAGAGAGAGAGAGAGAGAGAGAAAGAGAGAGACAGAGCGGGCGGGTCTCGGTCTAGATGCTGCTGGTTCTGTTGCTGGTGCTGGTGCTGGTGCTGGTGCTGGTCGGCCCTACCTACGTGCGAGCTTTGGTGGGGGGAGGGGGAGGGAGGGAGGAAGTCGAGAGCGCTTGGCCCTGCATGAGTGAAGGCAGTAGCAATGCAAGCACGCGGCTCGGGAAGTGGAGCGGACTCTCCTCGATTGTTCCCTTTTTCCTTTTTTTCGTTCGTAGGTACCGCTCGGCGTGGAAGCCGAGCCCGCGTATGTAGGTGTGTGTATGTATGTATGTATGTATGTAGCATACGCACGACCCGTGACATGGGAGGAAAGCTCTCAGACGTAGCTCTCGCACCCCACCACGCAGCAGCGAGCCTCTTGTCCCCTTCCCTTCCCAACACCCTCCGTCATGTGCATTTCATCAGCTGGCCGGCGACAGTTGTCAGTCAGGGCCCCGACCCAGGCACTAGTAGCGCAAGACCAACCCCTGCGGCTAAAAAAAAAAAATAGAATTGCCATGTGAAAACGAATGGATCCGATGGCATTATTTTTGGCATGATGAGAGAGGACGTTCAGGCACATGTCACCCTAGCTCTAAGAGCGAATTTCTTTTTTTTGTTTTCTTCCCCTGTGATCCAATGCCCATGTAGCCTCTTTTCGGTGCCAAATCTCCACCGCGTGGAGTTTTGTTATTTGTTTTTTTCTTTACCCGCCGGCCCCGGCAGCCGGCGGAAGGAAAGGAAGGGAAGGGGGGAGGGGGGGAAAAGCACGGGGGAGGTTCGTTGATTCGTTCGGAACCGCACTGCCGAAGTAGACGGCAGATCCGAAGGGAAAAGCAAAAAAGCCGAGACCGTTCCTGTCCATGTCGTCAAAAAAGAACAATCTCCGATGATGAAGGCGAGCTGGAAGAGGCGGCCGACATCTCCGGCAAGGGAGGGGGAGGATGATGGTGGAACCATGGCTTCCCGTAGTGGTGGTAGTAGCGAAATCTTGAGGCGATGGTCGTCTCCGCTAGCAACATGTAATCGTAATTGGGGTTCGGGCTTTACCCTGGTGCCGTCGGTTCCGCACCACAAAGTCAACAGGGCGTGTTTCATGTTTTGCAAGTGCATTCTGCAAGCTCGCCAGCTAGCATCCTTGTTCACTGCTTAGCGCCGCTAAGGCCGTTAGCCGAGTCCATAGCTGCCGTAGACTATTACTCTATTTCGTCGCCGGGTTTCGTATCTTGCGTGCGGGTGCCGCAGCTGTAGAAAGTCTGTTTGGAAATTAAAGATTGAAACCACCTGCCCGGTAAAACGCATCCAGCCGCCACGTTGGACATACTGGACAAAACGCGGTCTGGACTCCTGAGGGCAGCGGAGTTGATGGTCGAAAGAAGGTTGTTTAAATAGCTCATGCACGGCGCACGTAGAGGCCAGCAAAGTAAAGCATACAACCCACTCACTCATCCTCCAAAGCCTATTCCCGTCTCATTGACACCAATCCCACCGGCAACGACGGCCCGATCGGAGCTCACAGCACAGGGACAACAATAACAACAATATTGCCACGAGAGCACCTTCCTTGAGAAAACAATATTCAATTTCTCAACTACCTGATGAGAAAGCCGTCCATACCACCATCCCGTCATTACAGCTTCTCCGTGTACATACCTCGATACCGGTAGCGCAGCCCTTCTGCTGCAAATAGACAGACACCATGGCGGCCCGCATTGCGAAAGACATTATCTCCGTGTAGCAGCAGCAAAAAGGACCCTTCTGACGGGGGAACAGGGAATGAATAACGAAGAACAGAAAAACTGAGCAAACAAACAGGGATCGGTACTTGGAAAAGGAAAAAAAACTCTTCATGGAAAGGAACTGTTGTAGTAGTAGCTGCGTAATGGTATGTGTGTCTTGCTTGTGTAGAGTATAAGCGCAAAGAGTAAGTGTGAGAAAGTGATTTGCGTTCCTCATGACTTCATCCCCCAACCAATCCATCACAGACGTAAAGCGTGTTAAATGAAAGAGAAAACTCCCGTCCACCGCCCATCCTTCCCATAACTATGTCTTCGTCACTCCGTATCAAGTCGTCGATCTCCTACGCAATTTTTTTTTTTGGTCATCATCCACCACCTGCATCTTACCACCAATGCTCCGGACATCCCGGACGCGTTGACTTCTGTCAGATATCATGGTTATGACGTAGAAGCGCGAAGTTTCTCCGTCCCAACAAGACAGAAGAACCTCAACCTCGATGTGAAGCGAGAGATGTGTAGATAGCATGAAATGCCTACAACTCGTCCCTCTTCGACGTCGCCTGGGCAGCAGCAGACTTCTCCTTATCGGAGAGGCTGCTCGCCATCTCATCGACGACGCTCTTCGCCTCCTCGAACTTCTCGTTCGCACCGTCTCCCGCAACGACCGCGTATTCTCTCAACCGAGCGCGCGCGCTCTCGACCACCTCTTGCAGGCGGCTGGTGGCGCTCTCCAAGGCACCCTGCTGAGGACCGTAGACGGCCTCGCTGACCCGGCTCGCGGCGGCAGCGTAGCCGTCACCGACCGCCGAGCTGACGGCGGCGGCGCGGTCACCAGCGGCTGCGAGGTTCTCTTCAGCGGCGCTCGAGACGGCGGCGGAGACCGAAGAGTAGACGTTCGCGGCAGTGGCCGAAGCCGCTTCCACGGAGCCCGTGGGTGTGCCATAAATAGCGATCGAAATGGCCTCTTGAGCCGAGAATGCGACGTCAGCCAACGAGCTCTGCGCCGCCTCGGCGTAACCGGTCTGTGTGCCGTAGACTGCTTCGCTGGCTTGGGACGAGGCGGAGCTGTACGCGCTGCCGGCTGCCTCGGTGGCCTTTTCGTAGGCTCCCTTCTCGGTGCCGTAGATCTGGATGCTGACGGCATCCACGGCTGAATTGATCTGGTCGTTGGCGGATCCGATGATATCTTCGAGCGCAGCGGGGGGAGTGAAGACGGATGAGACCACCGAGGAAGCAGACTCGTATGCCTCGCTTGCGTAAGACGAGGCAGACGATGCTACCGCAGGATAGCCGGTCTGATACACGGATTGGAAGCGGCTCATCACGCTCTCAGTGAAGTCGGGCTCCTTGCCAACAACGAGCTCAGACACAAGAGATTGGACAGCCGCATACTGCGCTGCTGCGGCCTCAGTGGCCTGTGCCCCATAAGCGCCAGCTTGTGAGTAGACAGACTCGGCCCAGGGGGTAGGAGCGCCGTAGACCTGTTCGCTGGCTCTAGCCACCAACGATTCCCAGTTCTCTGCGGCCTGCGAGGCAACAGACTCCGTCCAGGGAGTCTCCGAACCCACAACACCTGAACTCGCTGCAGAAGCCACGGACTCGGCCTTCTCTGAAACGGCCGAAGCGGCAGACTCGAAAGCTCCCGTTGAAGTTCCGTAAATGGCACTACTTGCCTGTGCCGAAGCAGCAGAGAAAGAGGCAGCAGCTGCGGACACGGCGGCATCGTACTGGGAAGACGCGGAATCCAAGACGCTTTGTGCCGGTGGCTTGCTGGTCTGGCCGGCCACGGAGCTGGCAGAAGCGAGCAAATCTTGGAGATGGCTCGAAGCAGCGCCGACAGCAGCTGTGTACTGACTCTGTGCGGCGTTCAGATAGCTCTGGTATGCAGGCGTAGGAGATCCGTACACTGCCGTGGATGCGGCATCGAGGAACTCGGAGTAGCGGGCATGAGCAAGACCAATGCCTTCGTAGTAGCGCCTTTGAGCCTCCGCGACATACTGCTGGTGAACCGGGGTAGGCTGAGCTCCAACAGCGACCTTCGCACTCGAGAGCCTAGGTGATGGTCAGGAAATATCCCAGAATTGGTTTCAGGCGTTGAACTTACTGTGCAGATGCTGCGCTCAGTCCCTCGTTAAGTCTAGAAGAGGCAATTGAAGAGACAGACTCCCACGCACCCTGCGTCGGACCTGCGGCGTAACTCTTGACCGAGTCGGTGTACTTGAGAGCGTTCTGTAGCTTAGCAATAGCAGCCGCGGCCGAGGAAGAGTAGGCATCATTGATAGAGGAAAGAGCCTGCTCATGAGCGGGCTTCGGGGTTCCAGAGATCTTCGCAGAAAGAGCAGACTTGGCTTCTTCATACTGTTCCTTGGCAAGCAGAAGCGCAGAATTGTACTGAGCGCTGGCCTGGGCGCGCAGCGATTCGACGACTGGGGTCGGAGTGCCATAGATGGCGTACGATGCCGCAGTGACAGCCTGAGCGTACTTGTCGGAAGCAACGCTGACAACGCTTTCGGCAGAACCTTGCTCAGGACCGTAAAGTACGCTGGAAGCGGCCGCCAGAGCCTTGGCATACTGCTCGCTGGCCAGAGAAGTGGCCGACTCGACGGAGCCCTGTGTCGATGTGGGCTTCAAGATCGCCTCGCTGATTGCCCGAGTGAGCTCAGCAGCGCGGTCACCGGCCTCGCTGACCATACTCTGAACCTTCTCCGAGTATGTGTCATCATCGGAGTCGTCGATCTCATCCTCGAAAACAATCTGCTTCGCCTCAACAATGGCTTGAGCCATGGCGCCGCCCCACACCTTCTTGACGGACTCCGTGGCATCAGCGCCGGCCTCAGACATAACGGAAGAAGCTGACTCGATACTTGCAGATGCTTCAGAAGCCAAAGACTCGGTGCTGGATGACGCTTCCGAGGCTATGGACTCAGCAGCGGGAGTAGAGCTCCCGATGACAGCTTCGCTAGCCTGGGAGGCGATGGACTCGTAGGCAGGGGTTTCAGATCCAACGGCTGCCTCACTGGCCCGAGAAGCAAGCGATTCGTACGCAGGTGTCTCGGATCCAATGATGGCCTCACTGGCTTTGGATGCGATCGACTCATGGGGAGGAGCCGGTGACCCAAGAACAGCCTGACTGGCCTGATCTTTCTTGAACTTGGCGGCCGAGACAACACTCTGTGCTGCTTCTCCAGCGCTTGAGCTGGCCTTGGAAGCCTTCGAACTTGCAACGGAAGAAATGCTGTCCGTAGCATCTTGGGTTCCCAGGACCGCCTCAGAGGCCTTGGTAGCCGCCTGTTCCGCGACTCCAGGTTCGGTGCCGATGATGTTTTCACTGGCAGCAGATGCGGCGCTTTCCAAACTGCTCGACGCCCCAGAAACCGCCGACTCAACCGTGCCTTGGGAAGTTCCTGCAACAGCCTCGCTAGCATCGCTGGCGGCATTCTGGATTGCATCTTTGACCTTGCGAGCTGCGTTAATGGCCGAGGGGGGGATGACGGTCGACTCAAAGTCATCAGAGCTGTCGTGGGTGTAGAGTTTGAAGCGAGCGACATCCTTCAAACGGACCAATTCCTTTGCAGCTTCTTCAGCAACGGCCATACCGGTCTCTTCAATCTTGACGCCTTCTGCCTTTGCGACCTTGTTATCAGGGTGCTCGTAAGCGACAGCCTGGACCTCCCGGCGCCATTCATCGAACGTCTTCTTCAACGAGTGGTATTTTGACCAGTCTTTGTAGGTAACACCCTCCATCCAGGCCCAGCGCATGCCAATCTCTTGGAGGCCGAGGTCTCTGATGTGGTCGATAACCTCAAGTGTAGACTCGGTAGCTGAGACAATGAGGTGTTGAGTTTCTTGGTCGTAGTTCTGTTTCCACGAGCGAATGGCTTGAGCCTTCTCCTTAATGGCCTGGCCGGCGGCGCGTACTGCGCCCATGAGGCCACCATAAGCAGCTTCGATGTCGTCCTCGTTTGCCTCCTCAGAAAGTGCTTCGACAGCGCTCTTGATCTGTGACTTGAGATCATTGAGCTTCGATTCGGCGGTCTCCTCGAGCTGGACCAGGAAAGCTTGGCCGACGCCGTGAGCTTGGCTGTCAATCTGATGGGCAGTTATCTCCTTGACTCGCTCTTCAAGATCCTCAGCACCCTTATCCGCGGCCTTGGCGAACTTCTCTTGCCATGTCCTGAGGTCCTTGGCCACCTTTTCATGCACGTCCTCGTTCTTGGAATCCTTTGAATCGGATCCCACAGAGCTGCTCGCAGTGGTGCTTGAGGACATGTGAGCAGCAGCGGAAGCCGCGACTGAGGAAGAGATGGACGAGGTGCTGGATGCCGCCGAGGACGATGAAACAGAGCTGTCGACCGATTCGACTGCAGCCTCCAGCTTCTTGCCATCCTTGTAGCGGCCTAGCCTCTCCTTGATTCTCATGAGCTGTGGCTCGACATTGTCGCCGTAAAGAATCCGAAGTTGCGGCCAGACCTGACGGAACACGAAGTTTCCGAGCGAGGAAGCGCCCCAGCGAGCGTACGGGTAGCCGACATCAACGGCGTAGTGGCGTCCTTGCTCGTAGGCATTCTGTGCGTGAGGGAGCACAACTTCGTATGCCGGGACAACCTTGCTGTTATATGTATCACCAACGATGGAGGATGCTTGATCGTAGTAAGGGGAAGCGGCGGCAGAGAATTTGTCAACGTGCGGGGCAAGAGCTGCATCGTACTGTGCCTTTGCTTGGCCCTGAGCCGACTGGAGGCGAGGTCTCAGCGTCTTCTCCCACTCGGCAGAAGCAAATTCCTGGGCCTGTGCGACGCGAGGAGCGCCATAAACCTGGTAGGTGTGCTTGGCAAACTCGGCCGAGGGCGTGTAAATCTGATCGTTGAAGCGGTCGAGGTACGGCTGGGCCTTCTCGACGTGGGGAGCAAGGTAGGTGTTGTAGTATGGCTCGACGTATGGGGCGGCATGTGATTGCACGGTCAAGTAGGGTTTGCACAGCTTAGGAGAGTCGTCGGAGAGGTCGTCGAGAGACTTGGGACAGCGGAAGAGCATGGTGATGATAACATACCACACCGACACGCTACGCAGCGGGGTCAGCTCAAAAATCTCTCGACGGCGGTGCTCTACTCACCGGACGGCGTTGCTGAAGAGCCATGGCGCGAAGCCGCGGCGCCTGGGCGGCTGCTGCTTGGGCTTCGACTGGCGAGCGGCAGTTCCGTTCATGTCCTTTGGGTCGGTCAGGTCGCTGGCGCTCTTTGCCGGCCTTTTGACGTGGCCGTTGGTGGAGGCGGCCATGTCGACGCGGGTGGAGGCGCGTGCCGATCGACGCCGCTGGCGTCTGTGCGTGCTTGCTGGGAAAGACGATGCCGTGGGGCGGATGCGCGCAGAACCGAGCAATGCTGGCGAGTAGAGAGGCTCAATGCTGCGGTGGAGGCAGAGCTGGGGCGGGGAGGAAGGGTTGACGGCGTGGTGTCTCAGTGTGTGGCTGCTTGATGCAGTCCGGCACTGGCGCGCAGCTTTGGCAGGGAATCAAGCTATGTGCGATTGCGATTGTTGGCCAAGAACGGCGACAACGCCAACGTCATAGGCTTGCAAGTGCAGCTCGCAGATCCGCTCACGATCAAGCCAGATCGCGGCCTGCAGGGCGCACTGCACTGCAAGAGGCGCCTTATCGTTGCTTGATGCCCCGGTGTCCCCCGCCTGCAACCACGTGCGCGCGCTCTTGCCGCGGAGCTCCAACGCGACGTATGCGACATATGCGACGTATGTGGCTCTGCGGGCTCTGCGGGCTCTGCGATCCGACATGCCTGGGTACCTACAGGCTAAAAAAGAAGCACCGGCGCCGCTTTGCGGGGGTCCACCTGTGCAGTCCCTGAGCCCGAAGTTGCACATGTAGATCAATCTCGGGGACCTTCTTTGCACGCCGGCTTGCTGATGGGCGCCTGCCGCGACTTCCTCCAGAATGCCCTTTTGTCTGCGAGTGAGATGTTGGTACGGTCGGAAGTAAAGCCCAAGGCTGGGGCTTTCGAGAGCTTACCGAGCTTATGTAAGCCCCTACGTGAGATAACCCGGGGTGCCGATGGCGAGGCGCAGGAGCCACTTGGTTCACGGTTGGTCCCTCTGGTCCCTCCATTCCCTTGTCCACCCAAGCTCCGTGTCGGACACGACTCTCCGCAAACAACTCCTTTCCGCTACAAAACCAGCCATCCGCCGCAACTTCCTTGTCGACGCCCTCCCCCACGACGCCTGCAGAAGACCCGCCCGATTTCCTCCGCGTCGCCCGCATCGCCCGCATCGCCCGCATCCTCTTGCGACACTGAGATGATTCCATAGAAGCATCGTCTTCCTGCGGCGCCACGCCCGACCGGTTTCTTTCGACCTTGCCCCGGCTCCCTCAGCTGCCGCCTGACCTCCGCACATTGACCGCCACCTTCGATTTCCTCGTCGACCGCGCCCCGCATCATGGCTTCCGAAGAAGGCGCGTCCGCAGCCGCGCCGCCCCCACCGCCGTCCACCACTCCCGATGTCATGAACGACCCTCAGTTCGATCCTGAGCCCGCTTCCTCCGACAAGACGGCAGACGACCCGGATACTTGCAGGATATGCCGCGGCGAGGGGACCAAGGAGGAGCCACTGTTCTACCCGTGCAAGTGCAGCGGAAGCATCAAATTCGTCCATCAGGACTGTTTGATGGAATGGCTGTCGCACTCGCAGAAGAAGCACTGCGAGCTCTGCAAGACTCCCTTCCGCTTCACCAAGCTCTACCACCCGCAAATGCCCAGCAGCCTGCCCACCACCGTCTTTGTCCGCAGGGCCGTTGTCCACGTACTAAAACATCTAATGACATGGTGTCGCGGCCTCCTCGTCGGGTCCGTCTGGTTGCTGTGGCTGCCGTGGTGCATGCGCGTGATATGGCGTGCGCTGTTCTGGTGTGGTGACGGAGGCTTCGCCGGCGACTTGCACCGTGTATCCAACTACCACCGTCGCTTCGCAGCATCTACCGCCGCTGCCCCAACCAGTGCCGCTGGCGCAAGCGCGACATCGTCCGCGAACCCCACCGGCCTTGCCGTCACTCTGGCTCCCTTCTCTCACTCTCTTCTGAATATGAGCGCCGGCGAGCCGACTGCTTACGTCTTAATCAAAAAGTTTCTCCTTGGCCTGGGCCCATTCCCTGATATCTTCAATGCTTCCTTTACGAACTCGACCGATAATGCCACCTTTACTCATACCATTCCGATCAGGCAGGCTACGCTCCTGTCAGACGTCTCCTTCCTCAGGTCCATAACATCTCATCCCTCAGTCAACCGGCTGATTCTCGACATCATCGAGGGCCAGATAATCACCGTCCTAGTTGTCATCGCTTTCATTCTTATCTTCCTCATCCGTGAGTGGGTGGTACAGCAGCAACCCGTTATAAATGTGGCAGCTATGCAGGCACTCAACAATCCCCCGCCTCACCCCCAACAACCACATCAGGATGCTGGAGAAGATGCCGAGGGAGAACAGGAAGGGCAAAACGAGCAGGACGCAGACGATAGCACTGGAGATGATGATCGCTTTAGCGATGTCTCAGACGAATCGCTGGAGCGATTTGCTGAACTCGAAGCCTCCGCCCACGATGATACTGTCGAACTCGGCACCGAACCGCCGGAAATCGTACGAAAGAACCTCGGTCCCATCCCCGATGCAGACATCCGTGAGGCAATCAGACGGCAGCAATTTGACAAAGTTGCAGCGCTTATTGCCCAGCATGACCCACTGGGCAGGAGAATCCTTAGAAAAGAATTATTCGATTGGATTGAGATGGTCAGCGACAAGGTCAGAGAAGGTCCACGGGAAACGGCATTGGAGAAATGGCTCGAGTTGCGCGATTGGGCGAAGGATTTTGAGGGCGTCATCGTTCCGGCAGCAGCCCTAAATGGTACTTCCAGACCAGTCCTCTTCGAGCCGGATGGGTTCGAGTTAGCCATCGCCGCAAACAAACGCTCTGGAAGCTCCGATGTCATTCCTCCCACAATCGAGAGTGAAGATGACACAACCGGCCTTACTGAGAGCTCGAGTCAACAAAGACCAACAATGCCCGAGCGAGGACAATCATTCCTGGCAACGGAGATACAACGCGATCTGGAAGAAGCGACGCGGAGTTTCGCTTCGTTACCAGAGGCGCCTGAAGAGCAGGTTGCAGATGCGGAAGGGGAACGCCAGAGCAACAGGAGCGAAGGAAGCTGGCAGCAAATCAACGAGTCGGATGTTGAAGGCAAAGATCACCTCACCCCGGAAACCACGGAAGCAGAGGCTTCTAGCCAACCAGAGTCTCAGATTGACAATGGCGAGGGTTCCAGTTCCGCAGGAGCTCGGACATCGGACCAGTCAACAGCATCATTCGCCTCTTTAGCTCCAGCACCAACCGAGCAAACAATCGTACCTGATCGTACCCCTAGTCAGGACAATTCCACCGGTGCAGAGGTGCAACCTCGTCCCAACCAACCAGTTGCAGACGCAAGTCTCTGGGAACGTGTATATGATTGGTTGTGGGGCGACATTGCTCTTACGGACGAGGATGGGGTCCCCGGCGCAAACGAGGAACACGTGGTTCAGAACTTGGCGGATGAACCCCCCTTTGTCCAGCGCGATGCAATTCTAGGCGACGCTTTCGACGATGAGGATGCCGCTCGTGATCCTGAAGTTGCTGCTGCTGCCGCTCAAGCAGGTATCGACGTTATGGATCAAGATGCAGTTGAGGATGCTGAAGACCTTGAGGGTATCATGGAACTCATCGGCATGCAAGGGCCCTTGGTAGGACTGTTCCAGAACGCACTCTTCAGCGCCGTTCTTATATCCGCAACTGTTGCCGTTGCCGTCTGGATCCCCTATCTCTGGGGCAAGGTCGTTCTTCTCTCGCTGGGCAGGCCAGTTTGGTTGTTCCTGAAGCTACCTCTTCGCGTACTGTCAGCGACGGCGGATCTCATCGTAGATTCGGTGCTCTTTGCTGGCGCGGCGGCCCTTTACTGGTCAATTTTCGTTCTTCGGCTTCTGGTGCCCTTCATTGGTTCCCACAAGTCTTTCGACTCAGCTGCCTCATCTACGCGTACAGTCGCTGAATCCGCCATCGAGCGCGTATCAAAAGTGTTCACGATTGCCGGCACGAGCATGAACTCGGACTATCTGCATCTATCCATTAGCTCCCATGCTGCGCTCCGGTCACTGCAGCGCAGCTTCGGCGAATGGTCATACTCCATCTGGACCGGGTTCACTGAGGTTCACAGCAAGATTACAAACATGGAATCCTTCTCTGTGTTTTCTGCACTTGGGCGTTTCATTGACTCGGGCATTTCACTAGGGGCTGCTGTGGTCAACAGCGTCCGCGCATCCTTACCAGCCATTTCAATGACCAACGGCCTTTCTCTGAAACTCGACACCGGGAACAGCACCGTCTCAGCCATAGATTCGAATTTCGAGTATTGGACGCCTAGTGATCGCATCATCGCGATCTTAGCAGGTTACACGTTCTTCGCGATAGCCGGCGCGCTGTATCTGAAGAGGGGTACCCCTTTCACTACATCACAGAATGGCCGAAGAGTGGAAGGCATCATCTCAGAGGTGTTGCAGCAAGCCGGCGGCGTCCTCAAAGTAATCTTGATAATCAGCATCGAGATGATCGCATTCCCTCTTTATTGTGGCATTCTCCTCGATGGCGCCTTGCTACCTCTGTTTGAGGATGCAACAGTCTTCTCTCGGATTGAGTATGCTCGAACTTCTCCTTGGACCGCAGGATTCGTCCATTGGTTCGTTGGCACCTGCTACATGTTCCATTTCGCTCTGTTCGTGTCCATGTGCAGGAAGATCATGCGAACCGGTGTTCTCTACTTCATCCGAGACCCAGATGATCCAACTTTCCACCCCGTCCGCGACGTGCTTGAACGGAGCGTCACTGGCCAATTGCGCAAGATCGCCTTCAGCGCCTTTGTGTATGGTGCGTTGGTCATCTGCTGCTTGGGTGGAGTGGTTTGGAGTCTATACTACGGATTCACCGGCGTACTCCCGATCCATTGGGCGACGAACGATCCGTCAATGGAATTTCCACTGGACTTGCTCTTTTTCAATTTCCTCACGCCACTGGTCATCAAGCTGTTCAAGCCCAGCGATGGCCTTCACGAGATGTACCGGTGGTGGTTCCGCAAGTGTGCGCGGGCCCTTAGGCTTTCCGACTTCCTCTTTGGAGAGAAGGAGCCGGATGAACGTGGTCGACACGTCAGGCGTACTTGGTCAGCCTGGCTCCAGCGGAAGAGGGGCAACGTTGACAAGCCTGTGATTGGCCGCGATCGTCAAACACTGGCAGAAGATCGGAACACTGAGGTGTACTTCCTTTTCGATGGGAAGTATGTTCGTGCGCCAGCCTCAGACCAGGTCCGCATCCGCAGGGGTCAGTCTGTGTTCGTTGACGTCGATGTATTCGACCATCGTACGGACGGAAGGCCTGAAGATGACCCAGTCCACGGAAAAGACTCTGGCTTGACCCAGACGGTGTACATCCCGCCACTTTTCCGCTTCCGTATTTGCCTCTTCGTTGTCGCCATCTGGCTCTTCGCTGCAGCTACTGGCGTTGGCGTCACCGTGATACCCCTGCTCTTCGGCCGCCGTCTCTTTTCCAGCCTCATGCCCGAAGGTTCCCACATCAACGACATCTACGCATTCTCCGTCGGCGTCTACGTCCTCGGCGCCGCCGCCTACGGCATCTTCCACCTGCGCAACATCTTCAGTCTCGCCGCCGACTCGGTCCGCCACCCCTTCAACACGACCTACTCCACCTTCTCCACCCTCGGCCAGTACGCCGCGCAGACGGCGTCCGTCATCTACGTCTACAGCGCGCTGATCCTGCTCCTCCCCGTCCTCTTCGCCATCTTCCTCGAATTCTACATCCTCATCCCGCTGCACGCCTACCTCGGCCCCGGCGAGACGCACGTCATCCACATCATCCAAGACTGGACGCTCGGCTTCCTCTACGCGCGCATCGCCGCGCGCGTCCTGCTCTGGAACCCGCGCTCGCTCATCTCGCGCGCCCTCCACGCCGTCGTCCGCGAGGGGTACCTCCGCCCCAACGCCCGCCTCGCCACCCGCGCCTTCGTCCTCCCCGTCGCCGCCTTCTTCGCCGCCACCCTCGCCCTCCCGCTCGCCGCCGCCCACGCCGCAAACGCGACCTATTTCGCCGCCGCGCCCCAGAGTGCCAAGACGATGGTGTACACGCTCGTCTATCCGCTCGCGCTGTCGGTCGGGCTCAGCGCGTGGGTCGCGTGGGGCACGGTGCGCGCGACGGAGCGCTGGAGGCAGCGCATCAAGGATGAGGTGTATTTGATCGGGGAGCGGTTGCATAACTTGGGGGAGAAGCGGGCGGGGTCGGGGATCGTGACGGCCCCGGCGGCTGCTGGTGTCGAGGCGTGAGGGTGCGGATGTGGATGCGGATGCGGATGCGGATGCGGGTGGAAAAATGAATGATGGGCGGGGGGTTTAATGGGTAATTCAAGGGGAGATGGAGGGGGTTGTTGATGATGATGATGGGCTTCTCGGGAAGCTCTTTTTAAATGGGAGGGGTGGTCCTTTTTCTTTTTTCTTCTGCCTTTTAACGCTTCTGAATTGGCGTTCGCTCTGCACCACGCATAAGATGAAGTGGTCATCGTACACAAAGGCTGCAGAGAATGATGGTAGTTTATGGTTTGTATGGGTTATAGAATATTATTGAATGGTTTCTTTTACTTTGGTGTTTGGTGCGCGCTTGTGGTATGTGGAGTGTGCACTTCCAGATTGGTACGAGGGTCGGTCACGGCTTCCTTTCTTACCTCAAGCATGACGAGGACGTCCACGAGTATGTCAAGACGACGAAATCCGTCATCCCCGTCCTTCTCGTCGTCGGTTTCCAAGCCGCACTGTCATTGGCTTCGAAGACGTTCCTTCCCCTTCCAGCTTCACACACCAAGAATATTTTTCTTCTTATGCGCCGCGCATCTACTCGACCTCGCACCTTAATAGCTCCTCACCTGATGGATGTGAGATAGACTACTATCGCGTGATCGTGTGCGAATGAAGCAATACTTTAGAATCGCACTGGGGGGTGGATCCAAGGTCCGTGTCCATTGAAGAGTGCGGCTCGGTTACTTATTCATCCAAGGAATACAGTTGTATCTAACACCTTCTTTTGGAACTCAGGAGCGCGAAAATGGCATTGTTGATATTTCACACGATTATCCCGAGGCTGTGAAGGCCATGATCGAGTTTCTTACTTTGCCGACTACAGTATCGACGATGCCCAAGATATCCCTGACCGAGTTCTTTCCACACTCGACATCTTCAAACTTGCTCGTATCTATCTGCTAGAAGAACTTGAACAACACGCGGAAGAGACTGTTCGTCCCCGATATAGTCATTCAGGTGCTTCCGGAGATGGTAAGTGTTTTCACGGATCACTACTGCGGTACTATATTGCGGACTTACTTGTGGAAGAAGATACAAAGGACACAATGCTGAAGAGAAGCCCAGTGATCAGAGTAAAAGAGGGGAAGTAGCGTAGGCTGTATGCTACCTTGGTGGCGAGCTGAAAAGGAAAGAATCGAGGTCGGCATGGTACGAGGAAATGGCTGTGTTGCAACCCTTTGCTCGAGCTCTCCAAATACCCTTCCAAACGAGTGCTCCGCTTTGATGAAGAAGGCGCCTTAATTTTCAGCAAAGCCGTGTCCCACGCGGAAGATCAAGGCATTCTACGTGTCTTCTTTAAACCACTGTCTCCTGATAAAGGCGGCAAAGCTGAGAGTGGAGGTTCCTCTGCCGTCCAACCAAATCAGTCTCTCAACAGCATACTCAACACGCATCCACTTCAGCCAACCGTCTCTTTCAGGGTTCCCTGATCTCGGATTTCTACTTTCATTTTCCCTTCAAGCGTTTCACAAGACTTTTCGGCAGTCATCCGAGTTCCCGTCCAGTGTATCGCTCGGCTGTCGTCTCTTCCCCCTCTATTCTATTGTCGTACTTGATTCATATCGAATATGAATTTTTTCGATGCACATGAATGAGACTTCCTCGTGTGTGGTTTGTGAATGCTGATGTAACGGCGCATCGACAGTGCACCCCACCCTTACGGCCACGGCAGCGATCGCCCCCCGTTGATAGGGCGAGATAAGCACATGCAACCTAGCCAACCACCGAGTCCTAGCCCAAAAAGTCCGGGGCATCTCCAAGCAAGGAATGGCGCGAGCAAATCAGTCTCGGCTCGCCCGTCAGGACGACCCTATCTACACTGAGCCGTCCCGTCGTCGGTATCGCCGCCTCTGTGTGTCACAAATGTCTCTGCGTAACAGCGAGAGTTGGTGCACTATATGATGCCCCCCTCTCCATGGTCCGACGACCTACTCAGCTCCTGGTTTGTGTGACAGACTCTCACAGCACCATGGCTAATTCATCAACTGACGACAGCAATGGCGCCGACGCTAAAGTCTTTGGCGAAGGGATCAAAGATGATGCCGTCCTCGAGACGTTCGGATATGAACAGGGTTCGTTGGCCGTATGCGCTAAGCCTCAAAGGTCGGTGGCTAACGGTGGGCGCAGAGCTGAAGAGGACTTTCGGTGTTGTCGGCATGATCGGATTCAGCTTCAGCATCGTGACGTGCTGGACCGCTCTCTCCGGTGTCCTCATCGTCGGAGTGGAATCAGGCGGGCCCCCGGTCATGATCTGGTCCTGGGTAGGCGTTTGTGCTGTGTCTCTGGCCGTCGCCTACTCGATGGCCGAGATGTGTTCGGCGTACCCAGTCGCCGGAGGCCAGTACTCGTGGGTTTTCATACTGGCGCCGAAAAGATGGGCGCGCGGGCTATCGTATGTCTGCGGATGGTTCATGCTGATTGTAAGCGTCTCGTCTTTTTGCTGGATGAAATACGACTCACTCATCACCCAGGGCATTCTGGCAATGGGAGCGGTGAACAACTTCATCTGTACGTGTCCAATTCGTCAAGGAACAAGCATGGCCGCAGACTGACGGAAAAGAAAGGCGCCAACTTCATCCTCGGCATGGCCAACCTCAGCAACCCGAACTACACCATCGAGCGGTGGCACACGGTGCTCGTCACGTACCTCATCTGCACGCTCGCCACGCTCTCCAACATCTTCCTCCCGCACCTCCTCAACCGCATCTCCAAAGCCATCCTGCTGTGGAACATCTGCTCCTTCCTCGCCTGCACCATCACCATCCTCGCCACAAACACCGACAAGCAACCCGCCTCGTTCGTCTTCTCCTCGTTCCAAAACACCACCGGCTTCCCCGCGTCCTACGCCGCCATCCTCGGCATCCTCCAGAGCGCCTTCGGCATGTGCTGCTACGACGCGCCCGCGCACATGACCGAGGAGATCCACGACGCGCGCAAGCAGGCGCCGCGTGCCATCGTGCTGTCCGTCTGGCTCGGCGGCGTGACGGGCTTCGTCTTCCTGATCGCGCTGTGCTTCTGCATGGGCAGCGTCGAGGCGACGGCGGCGTCGACGACGGGCGTGCCCGTCATCGCCATCTTCCACCACAGCACGCAGTCGGTGCCGGCCGCGTGCGCGCTGACCAGCCTCATCACCGTCATCGGGCTCGTGTGCGCCAACAGCCTCACCGCCGAGGGCGGCCGCGCCGTCTACGCCTTCGCCCGCGACCGCGGGCTGCCCTTCTCCGGCGCAGTGGGCGCGGTCCATCCGACCCTGCGCGTGCCCGTGGGCGCGATTCTGGTCACGGCCGTCGTGCAGGCTGCCTTCGACTCCATATACTTCGGCACCGTGACCGGCTTCAACACCGTCATTTCCATCGCCACCGAGGGCTTCTGTGAGTCTCCCCCTCTTTTTGAACCTTTGTTGTGTCCTGACTGACGTGCCACCACAGACGTCTCCTACGCCATCCCCCTCTTCGTCCGCATCCTCGCGCGTCTCGACCCGACGTCCAAGCCCCTCGTCGCCCCTCACTACTCGCTCGGCCCTTGGGGCGGATTGTTTGCTAATGTCGTTGGCTTCGTTTATCTTGCTTTCGCCGTCATTACGTTTAACTTCCCAACTGTGGACCCTGTTGATCGGGAGAATATGAATTATACCTCTGCAGCGGTGGGGGTGGTTATGATCATTGCGGCGGGGACGTGGGTCACGACGGGGAGGAAGCAGTATTCGGGGCCGGAGATGGAAGCGAAAGGGGTGGTTGTCGAGGGTGTGGAGAGGGAGGCCGAGGCCGAGACCGAGGCGGAGGAGAGTGGGGGGCAGGAAAAGATGGCGGCACGGTGATTGTGCGGTAGAGGGGGGACGGGGTTGCGGAAGAAAGTTGAAGCTTTCCAGCTCTTTTGCTGGCCATCTATAACACAGACAGCAGGACGGACCGCGAGTAAGTATCCAATAAAATAGCCTTCAAAACAACTGTTATGACAAGCCGTTCGGATTCTCATGCTACATCACCTCTTCCCGTCTGTCACGCTACAACACACCTCTTCAACACCCTCCCTTCCACCTCGCTCACCTCCCTCTCGTCCCCATCTCGACATCCATCCCACTCCCTACCGAATCCCTCCTCGTCCGGCTCGACCGCGAAACCGCCTCCTCATCCACGCACACACAACCTCCACCATCACCACCAACCCCACCCTCACCCTCACCCACCCCCGCGCCCCCCGCCCCGGCCACCAACTCCCGCTCCGACTCCACCGACAGAAAAAACAAACTCTTGCTCCCGCGCCTCCCCGGCCACATACTGCCTTGGTCTCCCCGCTCCCCAACCCCCCTCTCCCCGATCCCCCGCCAACTCCTCAACGTCTCACTACCACTTCCACTTCTTCCAGTCCTCCTCCTTCCTTCCCCACACCCAAACGCCCCAGATACTGCCCTCAGCGCGCGCCGCAGCGGGTTCTTGAGCGCGGGGGCGGACGCGCACACGGCGCCCAGGCAGGCCTCGACGAGGGTGAGGGCGAAGACCCAGCGCGCGGCCCAGGTGACGTCGTAGGTGGCGTAGAAGACGTGGTGGAGCTTGGCGGTGCGGAGGAGGGCGCAGGCGCATGTGCTGTGTATTTTTGGGGGGTTTGATTTTAGTGTTGGTGGTCGTTTTGGTTGTTGGGGTGGTGGGAAATCTGGAGGGGAGGGGTAGGGGGAGGGGGAGGGAGAAAAGATTGAGGGGAGGGGAAAAGATAGGGGAGAGGGGAAGACGACGTACAAGATTCCCAAGCCAAACACAAAGGACAGGGCGAGCTTGGAGCGGGGCGAGATGCGCAGGTCCCAGAAGAGCGCCATGGGGAGGACGCAGGCGGTGAGGTCTTGGAGGGCGGAGAGGGCGGCGGCGATGACCTGCTTGGCGCCTTCGTCGACGCAGCGGTAGTCCGGGTGGGCGGCGGTCCAGCGGGGGTCGGCCTTGAGCCAGTAGGCGGCGATCGGGGTGCATTCGAAGGGGAGGGCGAGGGCGAAGGCGAGCGTGTAGCAGGCGATGAAGCCGATGTTGAGGTTGATGGTCGTGCGGAACCAGGGCTTGACGGCTCCGATGCGGCGGTAGAAGAGGAGGATGGAGATCTTGATGAGGCCGCAGGTCGAGAGGGAGAGAATGGATATGGAGAGGACGAGCTGGTTTTGGTGGGCGTGGTGGTCAGTGAGGGGGGCGTTGATGTGGCTGCGATGTATATCACCTTTCTGCTCGGCGCGATCAGGTCCACGGTCAGGTCCCAGGTGTGGCGATCGAAGCCGTATAGGTGCTCTGCTGGATGCTTGGTCAGGCTTTCCGCTCCGACCTGCGGGGAAAAGGTTGATCCCTACAGAGAATGGTGCATATGCAGAGTCCGGTCAACGGAAACTTTTCGGGTCAGTACGCTTGGCCGTGTTAATTTGCGAGAGTGTGGGAGTGACGTACAAGGGAAGCCACCATGAGAAGGTCATCGAGCCCAGCGTTACGCCTGACGAATGCGCGGTCGTATAATCTAGCGAGAACAACGACAAAGGCGATAGGCGTGAAGACGAGACTGATGACGGTAAGAGAGCGCTCGGCACGGATGCCGTGGGGATATGCGTCCGTCTGCCAAGCCGCGACCAACTCGGGCGGAGCAACTACGCCGCCAGGCATGGCTCGTTTCTTGTTTCGGATAGAAGATGGATCAATGGGAGCAGGCGTCTACATGTTAACGGGACAATGTTCCAAGTTGCTCGGCTTCAGCCGGTCAACATCACGGTGGGGGCCCTCTTTAGTATGTACGACAGGGTTTAGGCCCACCACCCAGTGACCATGTTCATGATGGCTAGCGACGCGTTGTGTTTTCCTGTTTGGGGACGCAAAGTGGGGATGGATAGTAGGTCTCAAAGTCTATTTGGAAGGACGGTGAAGCTAGAGAGTAGCGTGATTTTGGCTGGCGATCAGGAGTAAATCGACCGGCATGGCCTATCGAATCACGTAGACAAGGCCGACGGGGTGGTTGCATTCCCTGCGCGAGCCCATCATCATTGGCTGCACTGGAATGCCTGCAGTCTTGACAAAAACGGCGGCTGACGCGTGTGCGAGAGCAGGATTCTGTGTGAACGCGGCCGCTTACCATTTGGAGGATAGCTCCAGCAATAGCCGCGGCTGACGGCACGGCTCTCACCCGCAATCCTTAGTGTGGTCGTTTGAAATGGAGGGAAAATTAGGTTAGCCAACTACCCTTTGAGTGACGTGTGCAGCATCAGGTGGTCTTTGGCGCCTTTTCGCTAGTGTTTCAGAGTCGAGACCTATTGACCAGACCCTCGGACTTTCCAACCTGGTTTGCGTACGTGTCCTGGAACAAGGCATTGTTTCGCAGCCTCCTCTCAGCCGAGTAGCATCCCGGAATGAATACACGTCTAACAAGGACCAAGTCGTACTCTCTTGTATTGATGATTGGAACAGCCGGGCCGTGGTGTTGAGAATGAGCATGATTCGCGCATGGGCCATATCAGCGCTAACCAGGACGGGAAATTGATGGTACTACACCACGCCAAGGATCGTGACCGAATCCACTGGCTGGACCGCCATGAAACCAATTCGAAACTTTAAAGCACCGGGCAGGTCGGCGCTGTGCTGGTGGGTGAGGTGACGGGAACGATGGTGAAGATAATCTTAGAGGTTGGAGACAAAGGTGGTTGTACGGTTTTCTTGAGGAAGAACGATGGTTTTTTGCGTCTCACTCTCAATCTGTACGACATTCTTCCTGGAGTAGTGCACTCACTACCGAGGTCCTCAGTGTCATCCAGAGCCGGACTGCAGTGTTGTGAAACAAAGATGCCAAGTCGACCTGACTTATGCATTGTTCCATGGTTGAACATCAACCTGTCGCAAAGCTCGTAACCACCGGAGCGTGCGATGCTACGATTCGTTATCTTTGGTCCCGTGATTCTTGATATGCCTTCTAGAAAGCCACTCGTGCAGAGCGCACCTGCCTTCTCTAATCACGCTAACCATGTTCGGAGCCCGACAGGCCCATCTGACTTCTGGAGGCTTCGAAGATCATCTGCTTCGGACTTGTCTTTACTTCTTCACAACACCAATCCCCCTCTTCGCATGGGAGTCACCCGCGACATCGTCCGTGGCGCCTCGCCACAGCTCAGCGTGGACGCACTAGGTATTACCGCGACCTCATGCGCCGAGTTTCCTTACGGACGCTTTTATCTCGCAGAGAGCGAGGAAAGCTGCTGAAGATGCCAGCCTCACCCAAACAGCCACTGGCTGACACGGAGCCGTGTGAGACAGCCAACACATCGCCGCCGCAGAACCTCACCGAGAAATCGCAAACAATCGTCGCGTATGTGAAAGAGTGGGAACAACTTGTTGCCAGAAATCGCTTTGAGGAATCTGAAATGCTCCTCCGCCACCGCGAGCAAGAGGCTCGGTTTTTCCTCCAACTCAGTTGCCCTCGCCCAGGTCCTCGCAGTGAAACAGTTTCCCCTCAGCCCGCGTCCGAAGAGCATTCTGTGAATCCGTCGTTTGGAAACTCAACTGGAGAGACCATTATCGTCGACCTTGGTTCAGAAAGCGAGGACGAGCATGAGGAGCCTACTGGGGAGGAGACCAGCGTCATGGCTGAGAACACGCCACAGAGCAAGCAACCTATCAAGAACAACAACCAAGATAGCATCAACACAAATGCCTCTTTCGCCGAGGAATCCTACTACACTCGCCGTCCACGACACGAGGGGGGATGGTGGTCCGTGTCCGAACAAACGTGGAAAATCTTGTCCCATGCGGAGAAGCAAAAAGCATCAGATATAGGGTGGGCTATGGAGACAGATGCAGGAATGAATCCGGCTTTCCCATGCACCCACTGCAGGCAGCTGGGGCTGGAATGCCGTATAAGCGCACAGCCAGCCGTTCTTCTCAACGGCTCGACGCGTCAACGCTGCTGCACATATTGTTTCGCCAACGCCTTGAGGTGTTATCTACTGGTAAGTCTTCTCCCACTTCTGCCAACGCACGCTTCTTCATCTGACCGCGACCGAAGGACTCTCCCGATCAGGAAGACACTACGTCTGTCTTGCCTGCTATACAGATATCAGATGCCCGCGCCAAGCTCAAGCGCGCTCGGGTCTCCAGCCCGGTGTCGCAACCGGCGGACGTGAAGGAAGAGGAGGATTCCACCGAAAACACGCGCACCTCGGTCGACCAGGGTCCTGTGCGCGGCTCCACGGCGGTTGCGCACTCTCGTTCCTCCAACTCCAAGAAGCTTCGGAGGATCTCCATTGACTTGTCGGGGGACTAGTAAGGTATTCAGCTCGAGGTTGTGAGCGTGCTGGAGGACGGGAGTAGCTGCTGGGATAGCTGGGCTGTGGTGAACATCGGGCGGAGGGCATGAAAGCCCAAACCTGCCTCTGGCTGAGGCGTCAGATCAGTAGCTATATGGATGCCAGTTCTCTGATTGCGCAAGTGTGTGTGAGGTGACGACGGAGTGCCCTTGTGTTGGCAGACACACGTGACGCCCGGTCGCTGCTTCCTCAAACACAAGAGGAAGGCACAACACTGTAAAAACTCTGCGCGCCGCAGCCAGATCTTCCTCCAGCTCTTCCTCCAGCTCTTCGCTGCTCACCGTCTCCGACCAGACACGCTGAACGAACGCACTTCCAACTGCGACCCGCTCTGCCAGACAACCTCGAGTAGTCGCTCATCCTGCCCGCTTCAGCCGACAGTCCACGCTCCACGTCGAACGGTTGGTCCTAACACTCCTCCTGTGCTTGAGTTGTTTCTATGACAATGGAGCAGACAATACACAACGCAGCCGCGTTTTCACATTCACTCGGTCGCGTCGAGGCCTTCCGTATCAACCGCCCGCCTCTCAGACTCTCAGTTTCCAGAACACAACCTCCACCCTTCTTCCATAACACTCGACGCCCAGCAGCCAAGCTCCGCGTCACGTCGCCTTCATCCAGACACCCATTCACGCCCTCGTCGGTTCTCAACAACCCCTTCCTCGAGCGTCGACTCCATCAACCTTTTCCAACCCACATCAACCTTCTCTTGAGGCGACCGCAAACCGTCACCACACACTCGACCTGCTCCTACTCACAAGAGTCTTCACTGAGGCGTCCGCAAACCACCACTGACACAGTCAACCTTATAACAACTTCTACTGAGGCGTTCGCACACCTTTATCGGCACAACATTTGTCGACCTACTCCGACTCCCACCTATCTTCACTGAGGCGTCCGCAAACCCCTACCGACACAGTCGACCTTCTCATCTCACATCCATCTTCTCTGAGGCGTCCGCATATCCCGACAGATACAGTCGACCTCCTTCAGCTCACACTCATCTTGCCTTGTCTCCCATCAGGCCATCGATACAGCCTTTCTTGAACCCAACCCCAGCACGCAACTCTCTAGCAACAATGGCTAAAGGAGCCCCCGCTCTTGGCTACCGCTCAGGGAAGATGACGGACTGCGCACATTGCGAGTCTACCTTCCCTTCTCAGGTCCTGTACATCAAACACGTCAAGGACGAGCACCCCGGCGAAAAGCCGTACCTCTGCCCGCTCGGATGCGGAGCGGGTTTCACCGGGAAGCAAATGGTAACGAAGCATGTGAGCACTGGCGTGTGCACTGGTGGTGCCACGCAGGATTCCAACGAATCCGGTCAGACGGATGCTCCCACGACTGACGTTCAGAATGCTGTTCCCAAGCGTGCCGTCCAGAAGACTGCCGCTGCGAAGGACGACCAGCAGCCCTCGGGGTACAAGATACCCGACCCCATCGTCATCACCGGCCAGCGTGGCGTGGGCGCGTTTTGCGCCCACTGTGACCCGACAGGGAAGGATCCGGCCTCGCACCACGCGACCGAGGCGGCCATGTGCATTCACGTGGGCAGGGAACACGGCCCCGATGCCAAGCCGTTTCCTTGCCTGCGTGGATGCGGGAAATGGTTCGCCTTAAAGTACTCGATGACCCAGCACGCAGAGAAGAAGTGCAGGGGGCCTGCAACCCTTAATGAGTACCTCAGGTACCAGCGGGCGTTGTCGGAGTTGCAGCAGGGGTTGCAGGTCCTCGGTGAGAAGAAGAGGAAGAGGGTGGTCGAGGAGGGGGAGGGGGAGCCGGAGCCGGCTCCGAAGAGGAAGCAGAGGAGGGGGGAGGAGGAAGAGGAGCAGCAGCAGCAGCAGCAGCAGAAGCAGCAGCAGAAGCAGCAGCAGAAGCAGCAGCAGCAGCAGGCCCCGGCGGGGCAGAAGAGGAAGAGGAGGGTGGCTGAGGAGGAAGAGGAGGAGCCCGAGGTGGCACCTTCCAAGAAGCTGCAGAAGAACAGGCAGTCGCCTGCTCTGTCGCCGGCCTCTGTGCCGACGCACAGCAGTGGGGGTGCTACCTCAGGACAGCCGGCGGCGGTACCGGTGGTGGTGTGCGAGGGCTGCAACATGCAGTTCACCAAGCGGGCCAACTTGGCCAGGCACCAGAAGAAGTCCTGCAAGGGCAAGCAGGCCGCCACCGCCGCCGCCGCCGCCCCGGTTGTCCAGGGCCACTCGACCAGCAGGGTGCTGGCCGAGGAAGAGGAGGAGAAAGAGGAGGACGAGGAGACGGAGGCGCTGCTTTTGGCGGCCTTCGAGGAGGAGAGAGAGGGGGAGGGAGAGGGAGAGGGGGAGGG
>NW_017971518.1:159817-208147 GCF_001883845.1 Diplodia corticola
GGGAGGGGGAGGGGGAGGAGAGGGGTGGGGTGGAGGGGGACAAGCAGACGGAGGCGCTCCTTGTGCAGGCCTTGGAGCTGTTTGGGGAGGAAGAGGAGGAGAAGGAGGGGGAGGGGGAGGTGGTGGTGGCGGAGGAGGAGAGGGAGGAGGGAGAGGTGGTGGAGGAGGAGAAGGAGAAGGAGGAGGAGAAGGTGGAGGAGGAGGAGGGCAGCCAGCAGCTGCTGGCGCAGGACCGTCAACAGTTTGACGGTTTGCAGCGCACGGTCGACCAACTGACGGCCGACAACGCGTCTCTGCGCCAGCAGCTGCTGGACATGCAGAAGAGGCTGGAGAGGGTGGAGAGGATGGTGGGGGTGAGGGAGTTTGTCGACGGCCTCGGGGCGCAGCCCTCGGGTGAGTACGAGGAGGATTCCGCCGCCTCTACTTCCTCCTCAGAGCATTCTGAGGAGTTGTAGAGGTTGGTTGGGAAACTCCTTGTTCTCATCCGGGGCTACGCCCAACACAAAACCATAAAAAAAAAAAAAAACAGCACGGGTGCCGGCCTATGTAGAATTCAGACCAAACTTTGTCCGAAAGCGCAGTTGAAGCGAACATCTGGACAACAATGTAGATTTCTGCCTTCCTTCATGCATGGGTAGTCGAAGCGAGTAACTGGGTGTAGAGCGGATATGTGGGCTTGGACAGTCACTTTTCCCAAGTGAGGTAGTTGAAGGACAGACCAGGACGTAGACAGATGTATATATGGCTTCGTCTCCATCCGTCGTCCCCCGTGAAGGGAAGGGAAGGAATCGTATATGAACTTCTTCATTGACTACGAGAGATTCCTGACTGAGGACGCGAAGCAAATATCTTGTTCACAGTGGAGAGGGCATGAGGGAAGGAGGGAGGATCTTACCTAAAGCAAAAAAGATTACCGTGGCACTGCCTGATGATACCGGAAGGGAGAGTGTGTGTGCGCGTTTCGTTGATGTGGATTCCGAAGATCGTTGGACGATGGGATGGATCAGCTCGTACCATTTGACCGTGATCCTCCTCCATGATTTTTTGGGCCGTATGACCCAATTCTTTTTTTTTTTCATTAGTGCACGGGTGAGCAGAGACATGAGTCTACCTAGCTAGGAAAAAGGTTGAGAAAACGTTGGAAATTCGTTGTGAGCACTTGGTTTGAAAGAAGACCACTTCTTTTGTGTTATTTTTTTTGAGACTGCCGAAGTACATACATACATGCAGAAGAAATATCCTAAAGGCCTTGGCACAGCCTCCTCCTCCAACTACATAATCAATCAATGATATATCGACAAGGAATGCATATAGTATTAGACGGCGACCGTGAAACGCAAAAAGCTCCACGACCGCTCGACTCCAAACCTCTGCACCGTTAGGTAGGTACTTTCCTCATCTCATGGAAAAAGAAAAAGCTTTTTGGCTGGCCGGCCGGCCGGTCTTTTGAATCACCAGAGCTCCCAGATCTTGTCGGGCAGCACGGTGCGCATGATGCGCCAGTGGCTGACGGCGCTCTCGCGGTGGCCCTCCTCCAGCACGCCGACGGTGTCGGGGGTGAGCAGGTCCGCGCCGTCGTCGGGCGTGAACGCGACCTCGAGCTCCTTGGTGGGGTACAGGGTGCGGCGGCGGACCATGCTGCCGAGGAAGTCGGCGTCGACGGGCTGGCGGAAGTGGAGGGGGGTCTTGGAGGGGCGGCAGAAGACGATCATGTTGATGAAGTCCATCTCGTCTGCCGAGGCGGCCTCGTCCTTGGCCTGGTCGCGGAAGATGCGGCAGGAGGGGAAGACGGCGTGGATGGTGTTGAGGACGAGGCGGGTCGAGGCGAGGCGGAGGTCGCCGGCGTAGTTGATGGCGACGACGCCGTCGGGGCGGAGCAGCGTCTTCAGGCCCTGCAGGAAGTCGAGGGTGAAGAGGGCGGTGGGCTCGGCGCCGCCGGTGAAGACGTCGTGGATGATGTAGTCGAAGCTGGCGGGGGCGTAGGCGGCGGTCTCGCCGACGTAGGCCACGGCGTCGCGCAGGACGGCGGTGTGCTTGGTCGGCAGCGCGAAGTACTTGGTCGCCATGGCATGCACGGCCGGGTCGAGCTCGACGATGGTTGTGTTGATGCCGTGCTTGATGAGCGCCGTCGGCGCGGTACCGATGCCCAGACCGATGTTGAGCGCGCTCTTGGCGGAGTCGGGGCGCTGGTTGTTGACGGCGCCGGTGATGACGAGACGCACGGCCTCCAGCATGGTAAAGACGGTGTAGATGCTCTCGGGCTGCGTCTGTCCGATGGCGTGGCGCTCCGGGCTCACGAGCCACTCGCCGCCCAGTAGACTGTGGTCGCAGCGCAGCAAGCGGAACTGGTTCTCGTGGCTCTCAATAACGGAAACGTAACCGGTCAAGGATTCCCGACGCTCCAGAAGCGTGTACTGGTTTGCGTGGAGCGTCTCGTTCAAGACAGCGGTGGTGACGGCGCTGGGGAAATGAGGGTTGAAGCGAACGGTGTGGAGAATTGCGGGCAGGGCAAGCACCAAGAACTTAGAAGGAGCCACAGAAGCAGAAACAACAGCCACAAATAATTGCAAGCCAGACCTTGTAAAGAATTCATTGGAGCCCATATAAGCAGGCAGGGCTCCAGCGACGAACTTCTCGACGGTAGAGAAAGTGGTATAGCACGCCAGCGGCGGAATGCCTTGGGCGAAGCCAGGGCTGAACAAGCTGAGATCTAGGACGTCCAATGCAGAAACGGCGGCGTACAGCGCCAGCAGGAGGAAGGGAAAGAAGGTGAGGAGCTCAGTGACTACGGGCCCGTAGACGGGGCCAAGGACAGAACTGTAGTGGAAGGCAAGGCTTTGGACTGGGAGGGTCCAGAAGGCCACAATGGGAACCCAAACGTGAACATTGGCGGGGAAGATGCGCTGGAAGACGGTCTTGTTGATCAGAACGACCAGCGCGGTGAACATCAAGCTCTTCTGATGCCAGATGGCGGCGGGGATGCTGCCGTAGACCGGAGACAGGCTGAGCTGCGAGACGGTCGAGGCGAGGCCGGCCGCGGCCATGAGGGCCGTGGCCCTGAGGATGGCGGCGGCGGGCGAGCGTGAGGCATGGCTCTTTCCAGATTGGGCAGGCGACGAGGGCGAGGGGCGCGCGGGGGCCGGGGGCTCGGGGGCTGCCGAGGGCTTAGAAGGCATGGCGTGCGGCGGGTAGCGCGGATTGGCTCAGGGGCTGGCAGTCGGAGTGTGAAGGGGCGAACCAGCGCCGACGATTCCTGGTGGCTGCGGAGACGGCAGTGGGTTGAGGATGGAAGGGTGGGTGGTGATTGGCGACGCTGGAGACGGCAAAATGAGGGACGCGAACGGGACACCTGGCGCTCTGCAGGGCGAGTGTGGCAATGCGGCAATGCGGTGCTCGGGGGCGGGCATGGGCGTGGGCGGGCGTGGGCGGGCGTGGTCGGGCGTGGTCGGCACGGGGCCTACAGGCGGCAGCAGAGGATGCGGTAGAAGTAGACAAAGAAGGTGCAGACGGCTTTGGCGGCGCCGGACAGGCGCTGGGTGAAGGCGGACATGGCTGTCGCTGAGCTGCGCCGTGCAGCGCGTGGTGACAGGGCTGTCGCGGATGCTGGTGCTGGGTGAAACGCTTGCCTGCTGCGCGCCCCACTGCCGGCGCCGCCAGGGCTGCGCAGGGTCTGCCGCACGCGAGCAGCTGATGGGCGTCATAGCTACCCTTTTTGCCCGTTTCGGGTGCCAGAGCTGCTCCACGCGCCACTTCACTTCGACACGCTTCTGCTCCTCACCGGTCCGCCGTCTCTCGTTTTTCTTGCAAAAGGCCGCCGCTCTCCCGCCGCACCCCGAATCATCCCACCCACCGCCCCGTCACTCGTTCGCCCATTTCCTTTCCTCCCCCCCCAATGCCTTTCCTCGGCCCCGCCGGCCAATCCAGCATGCACGTCGAGGAGCCCACCGCACCGCAGATCGATACCGCAAGCGAGCCTCTGTCGTCGCGCAATTTCGCCGCCCCAGCCAGCGCCCCTCAGGACCTCAAGCCCGACGACGACGCCCAAGCCCGCGCCCACCGCATCCGCGTCAAGAACCGCCGCAAGCGCTACCTCGACACCCATCCCGAGTACTTCTCGTCTGGGCTCGAGCTGGCCGACCCCCTGCTGTACGACCGCCTGGTGCGCCGCTTCCAGACCCCCGCCGAGCGAGAGGCCGAGGGCCGCGCGAAGGGCTACTCGGGCGTGCTCGAGGCCGATCTGCTGCGCTCCGAAGCCAAGCTGCAGGCCCTGCACAACCCCGACGCCTCGTCCATCGCCGTCCGCCGCGGGCCCAACGGCGAGATCCTGGCCATCGACGACGACAGCGACGACGAGATCAAGACCAAGGAGGAGGGCCTCGCGCGATGGCGCGACGACATGGGCCAGCGTTTCCTGCGCGGCGACGACCCGGACTTCTGCTACGAGGAGGTCGACGAGAGCGAGGAGTGGGATGACGTCCAGGAGGAGGAGCGCGACACCCAGGAGCAGTACTTCGACGAAGAGGAGCCCAGCTGGATACACTCGGGCCCCGCCACCCCCAGAATCACCGGCGAGACGGGCGTGCAGGACTTCTGACAATTAAAGGAAGCCAGTGCTTCTTCCACCGCCATCGAAGAGACCTCCTCTCCTCTTACGTCATCGAAACCGCGCAGACCGACCCTGCAGTGCCCCAACCGGCATGCTCACACGCAAACCACTGAAACCACCAACGGCACGACCACCGTCACCGTTGCTACCCACGTCGGCTGCGAGAGGTGCCGCCGCCCATCCTTTCTGAAGGTTAAGCTGTTCAGCTGAGCGCCGTGCCGCCCTCAACCCCACGGCCAGTGACCCGACCTGTAAGCATGCTGTGAAAGCACTTGAGAAAGGCAGACATGAAATGAAGCAAGTGCTTTCAGGTATGGGGACATTATCGCAACCCAGGCGCAGGACGTCATTACCCAGATCAGAAATTCCAAGCCTCCCATCCGGCCCGTGAAAAAGTCGCAATGAATACCCCAAGTGTTCCGGGTGGGAGACTTGAAAAGCAGAGAGAGTCATTGGTCGTGTGACTTCCCCGGGTGAAAAGCTGCCTTTGCAAAGGGAAAAACAGAACCCCTAAACCAAGTCGCCCAGAATCCACCCAGTGGACCGCCCCCCATCCACCCAAATCACGCCACGAGGAAGAAAGGCAACATCTCGTTCAAACCCTTTTCTTTTTTTTACTCTCTCCGAACCATTCTTCATTTCGATGACCAAACACCCCCCCTCCCCAACCCCCCTTTTACTACATCTCCCAAAAACTGCCTTCGCGAGGCGATTCGATGCCTACATTCGTCTCGAGAGAAGTGGTTTCCTTCACTTTTGTCAGTCACATTACGCGGATATTTGTCAATGAGAGAGCACAGAGAGGATTATCAGCAATGAGAACGACACGGGAAAGGATTTATTTTCGACATGGCTGAAGATGACGAGTTATATCAACGAGAAGAGAAAAGAAAAATCGATAGGGAAAGACGACCAACCAACGCAAATGAACATGGCGCGAAAAAAGCGTTCGACGACAACTCCCCCGACTATACAAATCACCCACACACACAACCGCCCACCGCGCCCCCGCGAAATGCTTAGCTTTGCCTTTGCGGACGTCTTCTCTCTTCTTTTTTTTTTTTTTTTGGATGATGCGTTCCGTCCGTCTTCACCACGGCCAGCCGAAGAAGAAGCCTCTTGTTTTTCCCGTCTTTTTTTTCTTTGTACGCATTTTAGCCAGCGAAGATATTCACCATACCATATACCATACCAGTCTTTTTAATACGAGTTATGACTTATCACGACGACCGCGAGGCACCCAGAAAGCTAAAGCGAAAAAGGCATCATCATTCACTTCGAAATCGAAGCTCGAAGCTTCTCATGTTTTTTGTTCATAACACTTACTTCATGAGGAAACGCGCTTTGGGAGCGTTCTGTTTCTACAACATTGGAACCTCGCAGGATGCAAAATAAATGCAAAGAAACGAAAAAACATATTTGGGATATCTGCTCTGCTCTCTCCGTCTCCCACCCAAGGGCTACAACAAACCCCTGTCCTAACTTCGTCAATCATTTTGCCCATGGGCTTCTTCTGCGTCTATGTGATCATATATGCCTCTTGATACGCCGCCGAATAACGGGAAACCAAACATATCTCAGGCGCGTCTCTGTTGAGTTTCCTTTTTCGACGCAGCCTTTCCTCTACCACTTCAAGCTCGAGAGCGAGTTTCGTTGGCAGGCGCTTGGTAAAGTTGGTTGCGTTTTTTCTTTTCTTTTCACACAACACAAAAAAGAAAGAAAAGAGCACGCTTAGAAGCAGAAGACTTGGTCCTCGAGCTTGCTGACGGGCCTGGCCTTGTCGTAGCCCAGGGACTCGGCGGCCTTCTTCATGGCGCTGACCATGGGGGGAGGGCCGCAGATGAGGACCTTGACGTCCTTTGCGGGAGCAGGAAGCTTGGCCTGGTGATGGCAGCAGCAACAAAAGTTAGCGACAAACACTCCTCAATGCCGGGCCCGGGGAAGGAAAAACTCCAGCCTCGCACCAATCGAGCAGGAAGTAGGAAAAAAACGCACCTTGATCATATCAGCAGTCACGAAGCCAACGCCGCCGGTCCAGCCCTCAGGCGGGTTGTTCAAGACGTAATGCACGCGGATGCCGTCGTCCTTGGCGACGAGGGCGTCCAGGTCCTCCTTGAGCAGGATGTCGTCGGGATTGACGTTGGCGAAGATGAGGTCGACCTGGGTGCGGTCGCCGGCGGGGCGGCCGCGGTGGATGGCCTTGACGACCTGCAGCATGGGCGTGATGCCGGTGCCGCCGGCGATCATGCCGAAGTGGCGCACCATGTTGGGCGTGTAGACCATGGCGCCCTTGGGCCCGCGCACCTTGATCGTCTCCCCGATCTTGAGCGACGCCACGTGCTTGGAGATGTTGCCCGTCGGGTACGCCTTGATGAGCAGGTCGACCCGGCCCGCGTCCAGGTCCGACGAGATGGGCGTGTAGGACCGCACCACCTCTTTGGGCTGGCCCGGCAGCGTGGCTGCGATGCTGATGTGCTGGCCGATGGGGAGGCCGAGGATGTCGGTCGGGCGCGGGAGGGCGAAGCGGTAGCTGTGGGGCTGTCAGTTGGTTGGGGGGGCTGGCGGGATGGGAGGGTGTGGGATGATCTTTCGGTTTGCAGAGCACGAGGCGGGGGCGTGCTCGCCGGAAAGCGCGGAAGCGGCGAGGAAAAGGCTTACATGGCGGTGTTGTGCGAGAGTATGGTCTTCTCCTTGAGCTCAAAGTCTTGGAACTCGTCGGGCTTGAGCACCTTGCGGGGTTCTGCAGTTGCAATTGACTGTCAGCTTCGGAGGTCCTTTTTTGGGGGTACCGATCTCGGAGCAGCGCGGAGCTTGGGGGCGCGATGATTGAGGGTTGCGGGAGAGATGGGGGGGAGAGAGGGCGGGCGTACGGTTGCTGAAGACCTTCCAGCCGCCGAGGAGAGCGGCAATGACGACGGCGAAGGGAACCCATTGCTTGTTGATAATGGCGGTGCCGACGATCAAGAGGGCGGAGGGGATGTACACGCCGTGCACGAACTGCGGCGCGAGGGCTCCCGACATGGCTGGCGGGCGATTGAGAGATGCCGGAGAGGTGGGAGCTGGAGGGAGGGAGGAACGGAAGGGGGAGAGAGAGGTTCTGGTGGTGGGGCAGTGGTGTTTGCTCTTAAGTTTGGGGCGGCGACGCAAGTTGCCGACGTTGAGCAGCTCGCGGCGAAAAGCTGGTGTGGGGAAAATCCGCCCGAGGACCCCTTCCACGCTTTGGGCAAGGAAATCCGCGGGGCCTTTCCGCCCACCAATTCCTTCGCGCTTGTCACCGAGCGAACGAACTCACCATGTAGCAGTACCTAGTGGCCAGCTCTCAGCGCCCGCCTTCTCGCGTGCCCCAACCAGTCCACCTCCCCCCAACCTCCCCATCCGCAATCATGTCGCCCGGCGACTTCGTCAACGACACCACGACCGCGCTGATCACGCCACTGCCGGCGCCGCCGGCACCAGCTACAGCAACAAGAACAACAACTACTACCACTACAACCTCGGGCCCGGTAACAGGCAACGGCAGTCACAACAAGAACAACAACAACAACAACAACAAGACCACGGCCGACTACCTCGCGCAATTCCCGCACCTGACCGACCTCGACAAGCGCATCCTCGCGCAGCCCGCCGATGACTCGCGCTTCACCCCGCACTCGTGGCGCGACCTGCGCGCCCTGCTCGCCGCCAACGCCCTGCACCTGCTCACGCGCAGCCCGTCGCAGACGCGCGCCTACCTCGACTGGTCCCTCGACGTCCGCGCCCGCCACGGCTCCCTGACCG
The DNA here is from genome assembly GCF_001883845.1 of Diplodia corticola. Taxonomy (NCBI): domain Eukaryota; kingdom Fungi; phylum Ascomycota; class Dothideomycetes; order Botryosphaeriales; family Botryosphaeriaceae; genus Diplodia; species Diplodia corticola. Next base: position 168,201 of record NW_017971518.1, read on the forward strand.
ACTACCTGCTGCGCGAGCGCCTGCACTGGACGCCGAGCGCGAACGATGCGCACTCCGGCATCGCGTTTGACTGCGCAGACGCGACGCCGTTTGCGAACGCGGCGGACGTGCGGGTGCTGCGGAACGATTGGCCGTACGGGCTGGACGAGGGGATCGCGCACGTGTGCGTGTGGGTGAAGACGCCGCTGGAGGTGGTGGAGGTGGGGGGTGGTGGTGAAGGGGCGGGCGGCGATCTGACGGCCGAGGCGCGCGCGCGGGTGGAGGCGTACGTGACGGAGACGTTTAGGGTGCCGTTGGGCGAGGGCGAGGCCGAGGCCGACAGGGGGGAGAGGGTGCTGTGGTTCAAGAACTGGGCGGCGCTGCAGAGCGTGAGGGGCGTGGATCACGTCCATGTGCTGCTGAGGGATGCGCCGCCCGAGTTGCTGGAGAGGTGGATGAATTGAAAGAGGTGGGTTGGGTGGGTAGGAAGGAATCACCTCGTTCGGTCCGGTCCAGTCCAGTCCAGTCCAGTCCTCCCCGGGCTCGAGAGCCTGGTGGTCCTTTGGGACGGATGTTGGACGCCCTGAGCAGGTTAGATGATGAAAGAGGCTAGAGTGAGTATAGATTGACCCTCGCTTGCTCTTTCCCTCCCGCTGGGCTCATCTGGAGAGTGAGCAATCCGTAGCGCGGCTGTCACAGCAAATGCCGTAGGTAAGCGTGGCTGGCGACGGCACAGTACGCCCAAAGGTTGTTCCGGCTTTTTAGGGTTTCATTCGAGGTTTCACGACTGTTGGACGGTTGCCTTGATCTCCTGAGGCTGCGGGGGTTCCCCTGGGTGACGAGCGCCGGCATGAGAAGAGTGCTCACGTCGTTGACAGCCCAAAAGGAGCTGAAACCTGGACACAGCAACCGTCAATATCGGGTTTTTTTCCAGCGTGGTGGTTCAGACACCGACCTCCGACGGGTGGGCTCTTATCGCCGATGTGATATGCGGTAATATCAAGTTGTTTTATACCCAAATCTACATCTGTTGAGCGGTGGCCCCAGAGCTCCGGGTAAGGCGTGAGCCGACCGGCCACGCGTCGAAGCAGTGACGATTCCGCTCGGACGGGTCCGTCGACGATTCGGGAAATGTGTGATAGCTCGAAGCCGGTTGTCAGGTGGGGGCGGCCGTTGATGATGATCAAACATCTCGCCTGTCCTCTCTTCATCCCGGGCGGTTAACGCAAAACTCAATAAGATCTCCTCCTATGCATGTAAGACCGGCGACCAAGCATTGGCCCGCCGCCCATGTGATATCTCGATTTTTCCATGCTTGAATCACGGCAGTGGAGCCAGCACTGGGCCTGCTTTGCTGGGTCCCGAATCACCGGGCAGCTCCGCTGGCCACTCTATTCATCCTTCTCATACCGTTGGTCAGCGATGGGGTCAGCCTGTCGGGGGAAGGCGTGATACGGATCACAGTCGCCCGACATTTTTTTTTTCCATTCGGTGGTTGGTGGGGATATCGTTCCTTTTACCCATCGAAACTCTATGCGCGACCGTTGTTATAGGAGGAACGCCTGGCCGGCGCTACCGGAAGCCACGGTTCAGTAGAAGAAGGCCTGTATGTCCGCAGGCTCGATAGCCGCCGGGTCGAGGACGTCTGTTGGGGGCTTGCTTTCAAAATTGCAGGGATGGCGCTCTGCCCCGCTCCCAGGTGCGGTTGCCTCGGCGTCCTGATTCAAGACGAACGAGAAGAGCGGGAGAGGGAACGGTCTCATGCCTGTATGATCTGCGCCCAGGACCGCGGATTGGGGAGAAGGGGAGGTCGTCGCGTGAGTTGGCGAGGGTGCCTCCCCGTGGCTTACGCTTCTCTTATTTCCAAGACAAGACGGCAACCGACAGAACAGCCTTTGCTCTCCCCACCTTCGGGTTGCCACGGCACGGGCGGGGCGCTGATAATGCGTCGGCGGGGGGCGAATATCACCACCCCCGAAACAGACCAATGATGCCTCGCCCCCTCCTGCCCACCGCAAGGGTCCCATTGGCCTGGACCGAGGGAGTAAGCTTTGCCTCCTCGCCCGCGCACACACCGGTCAGTGGATGCAGCAGTCATCTTCCATGCGCGTGCGGATCAAGACCTACTTTGCGACAGTGGACGGCCCCCATCCGGTTTTTCGTCTTGTCAAATGAATGTTAATCCGTGCAGTTGCCTGCCCGCTGCCTCGCTCGAGGCCAATATTCTACTTTCCCGATGAAGCAATAGGACCCACGGCGCTTTTCCCCAAACACCCGGCTCATGACTATTACCTTCGTATCCAGCTCCCTACCTAGCCCGTCCGTTGGAACGCGCGGCCCGCACCCGACCGATGCATGCGCAAGTGCCGTGGAAAGTTCCTGACGATCTCCCCTTCTTTTAGCGTGGTTCGCTGGTCGTAACTTCTATATTGCTTTGTTTTGTTTTGGGAGCTGTTCGCCTACTTTGCTTCACACTGTATCTCCGGCCTTGACTCAGTCTCTGATCGAAGCCCAAGGCATTTCCTGCAACCGCCTTTGCCGCTCCATCTCCGTCGTTGCAAACCACTGTTTACTCATCCGTTTGCTCCCTTTTGGGAAATCATCCCATATCTTGACAATCACATGCAGCTGCCGAACGGGCCGCGTTACATCCACATGCAAGGATTCCCCAACTCAACTGCATGTGAAATGTGCGTACGGACTACATAAGTCTGGAGTCCAAGATTGGCCTGGGCTCAGTCACGCGAACTGCGTGCCGAAAATGAATCGGAGAGTAGTTCGTTGAATTAGCGGCCAGGGTAGCGGATATATCGCACTGGAAGACAAGCGTATGACCCATTTGTCTGTGCTTTCGGGAAGAGGAAGAGATTTGGTAACAGGTAAAGGAAGATGGGCAACGAAAGTAGAAACATAAAGTTATGATTTTTATTGCGAAGGAAATGTGATGATTTTATACTCAATATTTCCTGTGCCACCGTGTCTTGTTGTAGAGTATCATGTACATGAGGAAGTCGATGTAAGCCCATATAACATTTCTGACTGTCGGCCTTCGGCTAACTTCCCGGTTGATGGAATGTTGGGCTGTACTTCGTGTTGTGTCCATGTTTTTATTATCATACACTGTGCTTGTTAGCAACAGTGATAGATGATGTAGACGGCAGTATCATTCAAAGCAAAGTCTGAGCCACTTGTACTTCGGGCCCAACGTGTTCTTTTAGTGACGTGTGTAAAAGAAGTGTTTACACCAACACCATCCTCTTTCCTTCGCCAGGGGAAAATATGAAGAAAATGTGGCACTTGTTGGAGAACGATGAGCCACACATAATATCTGCCCAGAATAGAGATCCCGGTTGGGCTTCGCCCCACCTCGCATGTACATTGGCCTCTGCAGCTGTGAAGCCCCTTAGTGGAACAATCCATTAAGGTTTTAACGGCACTATACCCTTGAATATAGCAAACCCATCACTTGCATACTATTCGTCATCTGTCACTCACTGATAGCGTCAGATTGCAGAACATTGGATAAAAACCGGCAACGCATGGGCCGGAAGCTACTCGCTTTGCATTGGCTGCCATTTAGATCATCCCCCGGGGTAACCCTGGCGGGCATTTGTATCGGCATATCGGCACAAACTGTACTACTCATTGGCCTCAATCTCAATTCTCGGTCAACAACGATGCTGATGCAGTCCTGCCTTAAGTTTGGTTGTTTCAGCTGGTCAATGGTCCGTTTTCCGAGTGAGTCACTATCAGGCCATGCTTCCACCCGCTTCCATCCGCTTTCAAGTTTCCAGGGTCGACATAGCATGTTCAGTGAGCGCCCTTTGAAACAGTTTTCCTCGGTCCAACTTGTCCGTAAGATACTTCGTCTGGCTTGTTACAGTGCAGTGGGGAAGCCGGAAAGCTCAATTGGGGGAGTAGTGAGTCGTAAGACACTGTTCCGAAGCCCGTTGGTGCTTCGGTCCTGGCGGCTATGCTTTGTTTGAACTCAATGGATTGCTCCTTCTAAGGGCCTACACGAACGTCTAAGTTTTATGAGGAACAAGCTACGCTAAACCACTTTCGGATTCCTGATTGGGCTAACTACTTGGCAGTGCTGTGAGGACTCAAACATGCTTGTCCAGTCGTATGGTGTATCAATTCAAACCTGTCGCAGTTGGACGCAGACTTGCATTCTATCACTTCAGGGAAGAATGAGAGGAGCCATTATTTTCTGTAGAGGTGTAGCGTATCATAAGTATGGTGTATGAGCTCTTGGAAGTGCATCGTGAGTGCGTCAGCGAGAAGCATCCATAGTGTCTAGAGAGGGAAAAAGCAGCATAAGCAACGGTGAAGAGAGTCTGATTATACAATTTCATGGAGGTGGTTGCAAGATGGTGGTTATCAGCGACATACACGTCCCGACTGCTGTGTGGTAAACAAGAAAGCGGCGAGGACCGGTGGACCTCAGACGCGGATGCGCAGCCCTCCCTTCCCGATATTTCCCGGCCAGTCCAGGCCGTCGCGGGACGGAAGAAGCAAAAATGGAGGAAAGGCAAAAGAAGGTTCTCGGATGATTTTGTCTTTCCTGAAACAGGTCTCGCGCTGTCTCAGATGGGAATGGGAGGGATGGGGCATGGCATGGTGGGCATCTTCCCGGTAATGATAAGTCACAATGGATGCCCGTGAACCCTGACCATCTGGAAAGGAGGTGCGCTTGTATTAGTATGCTGAATGGTCAGCTTTTGGGGCAAAGCTTGCTGATCTCAACTCATGCCTGCTCAGGACAAGGGAAGTGCGCGATGATAACTATTTTGCTAAAAGGGGTTGATCGATAATGGATTGCCCAGGGAGTTTCGGAAGAACAGTAGCCAGCGATGAGGACATGTTTCGAGGTGAAAATCCTGTGAAGGTCGCAGTCATGGAAGGGATGGTGACGATGAAATGGAATGTACAAGAGCAACATAGTGCAGACACTTCGATTGCGTTCCCACCATAGATGGCTTGTTGTCTAAGTATTATGTACATGCATTGTACCTGTGCCACGCTCCCGTGCCTGATTTAGGGCATGTGGGACAAACTGGGCCTACTTCCAGTGGCACCATCCGTCCTTGGAGCCCATAGGTTGCCGGCAATAAAGGAAAAGTAAGTGGGTCATGACTCTGCAGACACACGCCTCGGCCCGCCGCTAAAAGGATGGACATGCTGGTGCGGATGGCTGACCCAAAAAGCCCATTGGTCCGTGTCACGCGTGCCGGGGGCCGTTTCCAGAGGGCTGCGGTTCCCTGCAAAGGCTTGTGGGGCGCCCGATGCTAAAGGTGAAAGAGGTGTGAGGGCTGGACGGTTGGATGGCTGGGTCCTACTCGTTTGTAAGGCTTGCCGGCTGCTTGCGGCACCTACAATTGGCTTGCGAGCACGCCTATTCGCTCTGAGAGTCCATTTCAGGCACCTCGCTGGCTGCACCCTGCGGCCACACAAACGTGCAAGTGGTGGGCGTGACCCGCATAGCCTGGCGCGCGAGACCAGTCGGTGGCCCCCGAGATGCAGCAGGACATGCGGAAATCTTGAATATAGACGGACGGCAGCCCTGCCGGCAGTCTCCCGGCGCCGGTTCCCGGAAGGCGCCTTAGATCCAAGAGTGTAATTCACCGGTGCAAACCTGTATTATTAGAAGACTATCCATTAGGTGCAGGAGACACGACTTGTCCAGACGATGTCCAACGTCATGTGGGTGCTCGGCCAACAAGCAGTCGAGCGGTTGCGGCGGCGGCGTCGCACGTCTCTGTCGGATCAAAAGCATTCCATTTTCACGCGCGGATTCTGAGACACCCCTTTCGGAGGGCTTGTCGCGCTTGGCTCAGTGTGCAGCCAAGCGCGGCTAGGCTAGTTGATGGAGCGACCGCAGAAGCAAGACCGGACTTGAAGGCAGGTAGGGACGCGATTGCAGCATTTCTGCTGCAGCTCCACAAGCGCTGGCCGATGAGTGGAGCAGGCGGGTAGATTATATCGATTGAGAGCTGGCATGACTGGTGACGTGCAGCCAAGGCGGTCGACACGATACGAGAGGGTTGCTGAGGAATCGCTGCAGAGTCGCGGACCCGAACTACGACCGTTCCAGACAGTCGCCCGCCTGCGCGGTTACGACGAGGGCAGCCCAACCCCGCAATGGCCGCCGATCCCAGAGTGAGGTCTGATTCAGTACCGTAAGCCCTTGCGCACGCGGAGGTTGGATCCCAGCAGGGACGAACCCGGGAGGGCCGAATCTAACTGCTGCACGAGGAGGATACTTTTCTTAGGAAGCCGCTTCCAGAAGTCAACTGCGCCTAGAAAAGTGGTCGCTGTCGACATCCCTGTTTTGTAGCCCTCGAGCGGTTGTGTAAAGAATCCCATGGGACTCGCAGCATGTCAAAGCCACACCAAAAGCCCAGGCCGTTGCCATGTGAAAGCCGTCGAAGCTTTCTGCCATGGCTGATCAACCTCTCAGCAGGGCTGACAATGGCGTATTGAAACAGTCCGAATCAGCTGACCGCGGTCGGCCGGAATAGGACAAATGCAGCGGTGCGGCGTCCAGCGGGTGGAGGAGGCAGAAACGACAAGAGCTCGATCTGGGAAGAGGGACGGGACGCGCAAGATCGCAGAGCTTCCTTGCAGCAAGCACGGGGGATTTCGAATGTTCCGCCGTCATGGGTGGGCTGGGCGGTAGGGTGTCAGCCTTCTCAAACAGCAGGAAAAGGAATATCGGAGCACAGAGATAGCACGGGCAGCTCTTATTTGGTCCCGGCGGCGCGGGCAGCATGTCCTTATCGACACAAACAAGACCACATTCCAGTGTGCATGTACTCGGGCCCGCTCGTGGACGGGCAGGCGAGGCTGAGCGGACGGCACAGGTATCGTGGGCGAGCACAAGCAGAGTAGGTACCGCGAACGGCATGCGGTGTAAAGTGAAGTGCGAGGAGAGGCAGAGGAGGCAGCGGTTCGAACGAGCGGCAGGCGTCAGCTCTGTGCTACGGCACGGCGAGGATGAAACGTAAGCCCACGGGCCGCGTTGTGGAGTGGCACAGGGCGATGGCTTCGAGACTGCGAGACTGCGAGACTGCCGGCGTCGATGGCATGGATGCGCGGCCTGCGTCGGCTCGACTCGCTGCGGGAGCGGACGGCGGGTCGGCGGTGGGTGTGGTCGCACCGGCGCCCTCGCCCTGGGTGGCTCCACGTTGCAGGGCGATACCGAGCAGTTCGTCGCCGTCTTCCTGTGATCTCCGATCAAAAGCAAAGTGGTGACGGCAGTTCAGACAGTTCAGACAGGGCGGCGACCGGGAGCAGGCGGCGGCGGGCGGACTGTGCGGACTGTGCCTCCTGCCGGAGCCTGAGGCGCGAGCGTGCGCGAGTGTGTGCGCGAGTATGTGCGCGACGCGGGCCGGCGGGCAGTGCCATTGGCGAGACGTCAGCTGGCGGGCTGGCGGGCGGGCGGGACGCAGGCAGCGAGGCAGAGCATCGATGGCAGAGAGACGGCTGGTCAGCGAGGCGTCGGCGGGCTGCTCGCGGGCTGGCGGCGGGCTGCTGGCGGCGCTGGGGCGGTGCCGCGCTTTCACGTGCTGGGGATGCGGCTCTTGCTGGCCGTCCGCGCACGCAACCGTTTGGGATGCTTAAAACGTGCGTGTCGTCGTGTCTCAGCGGAGGCGGCGGAGCCACGGAGCGCTGGGCTGGGCTGGGCTGGGGCGCGCTCCACGCGGGCAGCTAGCTGCTTCGCGCCGCGATCAGCGCTCGGGAGCGTGGAGCGAGTCGCCAGAGTTTATCGCGAGATGAGTCAAGCCGCGGCGGCTTGTCTGCCGACGGGCCCGCGGCCGTGATTGGCGTGGGCGACATGGCGGGGACCGGCGTGAGGGACGGCAACCTTGCAGCGCGCAGTTCCTGGGATGCTGGGATGCTGGCTGCTTGGAAGATGCCGCCGGGCTGCAAGGATGCGAGATGCCCAGCAGTGCGACTTCTGAGGGCTCGGTGGACGGAGCACAGCGCGCCCCGCCGCGCCCGTGGATCCGCGGCCGCGACGTCGAGTCTGCGTGCTGCTATCAGGCCAATCGATCGCCGCCGCGCTGCCCAATCCAGCCCGCTGTGGCTTTGCTGCCCACCCCGGCGCCCGCCGAGTCACGCCTCTTGTGTCAGCTATCTCATCAAGCAGCGGCAGCTCTCAGCCTCCGCGCGGTCACGGCCTGGCGCTGGCGCTGGCCTGCCTGGCGCGGGCCTGCCTGGCGCTGGCCTGGCGCTGCTGCTAACCCGCCCCTCTGCACTCGCCCGCGTGCTGCTGCCTTTCGCTGCCCGCTGCCCCTTCGCTCCCCCCACACGCTCCCGCCCTTCGTCCTTCCGGATCCAACGCTGCGCGCGCGCCCGCTCCCATTGGCCCGCTCGCACGCGTCCCGCTATCGCTGAAGCTTTGGCTGGGCCCCCCCCAAAACCGCCCCAACGTCCAAGCTGCGCTCGACCCTCGCTCGACCACGCCCATCATCGCTCTCCACACCTCTCTGTCCACCACGCCCGTCGCTCCGACCACTCACCTGCTGCATGCGCATCTCCCTGACGACGCCGGGCTCCTGCTAGCGCCCGACTCCCCAAGCTGACCGATTACCCGGCCCACACGCCTTGCCGGGGTCTGCGAACTGTCCGTGTCTCGGTCGGGTCGCATCGCATCGCGAACCTCACCTCTCAAGACCACGCCCTCGCCCTCGCCGCAACCGCCTCAGAGCCCGCCGCTGCACCGCTGCACCGCTGCACCGCCCACGCCCCCCCCAGCGCGCCCGCACCCTGAGCCCCAAGCCCGCCGATCGCCATCAGCCGTTGCATTCTCCCTCGGTCAGATCGCCAGACAGCCTCGCCTCGCCGGAATCGACTCAGCGATCGCTCGCTCCCTTCTTTGTCCCACAGCCTCAATTCCGCGCGGTCCTAGTCTTTGTCCCGCGCCCGCCCGCTACTAACGCCGCACAAAGAACGACATGGCCGCGGGGCCAAGTTCAAGCAGCACGAGTCCGTCCAATCTCTCGTCCAACAGCCCGTTCCTGCACGGCTCCTTCAGCTCAACCTCGTCGTCCCCGCCGAAACTGCCCTTCTCCGCCGGAGCAATGACGGCAGACGTCTTTTCCACCACCGCCGCCCCCTTGTCCCACAGCTACACCCTGTCGCCCATCGGTGAGAGGAAGACGCTGGAGAGCGGCCCGTCCTCCTTGCTCTCGCTGAGCGAGCTGGAGCCCACCCTCAGCGCCTCGGACATGAAGTATGCCACCACCGTCCTGGTGCGCAAGCTGCCGCGGAACACCAGCGACGAAGCCGTCCGCAGCATGCTCTTGTTCGCAAAGGACCTGATCAACACCGAGATCATCAAGGCCGATTTTGCCGAAGACAAAGGATTCGTCTCTGCAGTTGCGCGATTTAGGACCCTGGCAGGCGCTCAAGAGGCCAGGGACAGGCTCAACGGAAAGGCCAATGCCGCTAACGACGCCAAGATGGTCGTCGAGCTTCTTCCCAGCAACACCGTTCCCGGTGCCATCGGAGCCAGGCGCAACACTGTCGACGGCACCGCAAGCCGCCAGACCTCGGGCTCGACTTCTTCGGCAGGCTCGTCGCTCGGACGCCAGTCGTCCCGCTTCAACGGCACCTTCCAGTCCATGGAGAAAATGTCCCCGCCAAACGGCTCCTCGAGCCTGGGAGGAGCCGAATTCTCGATCCCCGAGGGAGGCCTTTTTGGACCCAAGTCTCCCACCGGAACCAAGACGTTCGGAGAAGCCACGCAGAACCTCAGCAAGCAGTTGATCAATGATGATGCAGGTGACGACGAGACCAGCGAACTGATCAAGGACCCTGTGGCATACGCAAGAAGCGGACAGAATGGACCAAACATGGCCCGGCGCACTACTCAGCCGTCGCTACCCGTATCTCGCTTTGCCAGTCTTTCGTTGAACACCACAAGCGGAACCACCGGGCTCACTTCCCCTCCTTTGTCGACTTTCGCCTCACCGCGCTCTGTCGGGCCCGTGCAGTCTCCTGGACCGCCAATCACGACCATGTCTCCACAGAACATGTCATCAACCATGGGCCCCATGGGACCAAACTCCAACTATCAGCTGACCTCGCACCATTATCAGAGGCATAACTATCCCCCGGTCAATCCGGCAGATCAGAACCCGCCCTGCAACACTCTCTACGTTGGCAATCTCCCAATCGATACCTCGGAAGATGAGTTGAAGGCCATGTTTTCCAAGCAACGCGGCTACAAGAGACTGTGCTTTCGGACCAAAGCGAACGGCCCGATGTGTTTTGTTGAATTCGAAGACGTTTCGTTCGCCACAAAGGCTTTGAACGAACTTTACGGACATCCTCTGCACAACAGCGTCAAGGGCGGAATTAGGTTGAGTTTCTCCAAGAATCCTCTGGGCGTGCGGAACGGACAGACCAACACCAACAATGTTCCTGCGACCCCGATGACGCCTCACAGCGCCATGCCGGGTATGGGCAGTGGATTTGCTATGAACCAGTCTTTTACCACGGCAACCGGCCCCCCGCCTGGCCTGACCCCACCTGGCATGAGCTCGCCAGTGGGCATGAGTGCACCTTCCAGCTTTGGAGTCTTCTCCAATGGAACCTTTGGGGTGCCGCCCAACGCCATGAGAAGTCAACCTCTCACCGGCGGCATGGCTTCCGCGGCCGCTAACAGCGGGTTCAGCAGCATGTCCGGAGGCTATTCTGATTACATGATGGGCCGTTAATTGCATAGACGGATCGGTTTCTGTTTTCTTCTTTTTTTCCTTTTTCCTTCATGCTGCCATGCATGAAACCGGAGGAGTTATAGCGAACGGGTGGACCGGAGTATAGGCGCGCTGTTTTTCCCTTTTCAGTTTCTTTTACCCCCCTTTTTCTTTTTCTTGTCCCGAGATCCCAAAGTCTTCTGTCATTCCCGAGACATTTGCATGATGTTTTACAAGTGTATTCATTTCTGGTTCTGTTCCCGTGTGGGAAATGGGTTTCACGGTCATGGCGCGACGTACTCCACAAAGGCCGCCTAGGCCTGCAGGTCACTTTGGAGGTGGTTTCATTTACAGCATACAGCAATGATTCCCCCTCATGCGTTTTTCTGCATTTTTGTCCTGGCCTGCTGTCGGTAGCGTTGTTGCATTATCACGGGTGTTCTGTTCCTTCGGACTCCCCTTTGCCTTTCTTTCTTCTCTTTGTTCGCGTGCTTAGATCTCGACAGATTGAGCAGGACGCTCTTCATCGGCCTGGTCTGCTGGGCAGGAAAAGCACGGTCGCTGGAGTAGGGGCATATACGGGAGGGTGTTATTGGGCTTCATCATCACGGTTCGATTCTCTTGGATGCGGACTCGATTCTGCTGGGTTCTCATGCATATCGCCTCTGTGCGGATTGGGTGATGTTCAGGTGGAATTGTTTCCGGCGCTGGATCACACATTAGTAGGGCGCTTGCGCGGGGTGCATGCTTGGTTGGTGTTTGTTCACGGCTGGCAGGACGGTTTCCCTCCGTAGTCATTGCATCATGGTCTTTCGCTCGCTTTTTCATCCCAGTTATCACTCTAGCTAGATTCCATCAGAAAGGCTTGTTTCATTTGAATTAAAATCTGTCCTTACCCCCGCATGCTGAATGGAGTATCGTGCAGGATCGCCAGGCTGACCTGCATAGTGCCGGAAGTCCAGGTGCCATTGGTAATATGGCCCTGACGATCCGCGTGCTTCCTGGCACTCGGCACGGTGATCGTCAGCCCCGGCCTGAGGCGCCGTCCGGGTGGAGCACTGCAAGCAAGATTGGTGATGACTATCACGTGATGGCTGCTCCCCTCGCCCTCGCTTGTCGGCAGCTTGCGCCCAAGAAAACTTCGCCGCCCGCCAAACCACCGCATCTTCCATCAACCTGTCCATGCTGTGACGCCCACTTTCGTTGCCCAATTCACTTCCGCTGTGCTTCAACATTGCCTTTTCTTTCCTTCGCTGAGCCAAGCTCTGACCTCTCTCGCATAATGCCCTCGCGGCTTCCCTCGGGCGTCGCGTCTTCGCTCTCCCACTGCGTTCCGGCGGCGCGGTCACAGTGCACACCGCAGGCATCACACCAATGGCACGCCCGCAGCTTCTCCCGGTCATGTCGCAATGAACAGACGGCGCTGCGGCGGCAGATGTACGACTGGCTGAACGGACCGGGCGCGAAGCTCAGATACCCGCTTCCGGGATCGACCAACTACCTCGGCGCGTACGACAAACAGGGCAACCTGCTGCGGGAGGTGCCAAAGGCGCCACCGAAGAAGAGGGAGCGGGATGACGAGGAGGAGTTGGGAGATGGAGGGCTCGAGGCTCACATCGAGGCTCCCAAGGCCGAGGAGGCCGAGGCGGAGCAGGATGACGGCAAACTGCCACCAGAGAGCAAGCAGGATCTGAGTCCGTTCCCGCTGAACAAGCATTTCCACAGCCAGCCGGTGCTGAGCGAGGAGCTGCGCGAGAAGGTCTACGAGGACTCGGTGGTCGACAAGAAGCCGTTGGCGGTGATCAGCACGAGCTACAAGATCACGATGGAGAGGGCGGCGGCCGTCGTGCGGTTAAAGACGATGGAGAAGCAGTGGGAAGCACAGGTAAGCAACGAGCTTTTTTCCAATTTCCGGTTACGTCAACGACCTCCCCTCGTTTGTTTCGAAGGATGAGCACAAAAAAAATTCGATTAGTCTTGAAGACACCTACATGGTTACAACTTTTTTCAATCTCTGATATACGCACAAAAAACACACACTTCTCCCCGTCTCCCTGCTTCACACACACACCAAGCAAAAACCGCTAACCAGCATCTCCTCCACCCGCGCGCACCACCAGGGCAAATCAATGGCGAAACCCTACTCCAAAGCCGTCCTCCAAATGCTGCCCCAAACCCCCCTCTTCTCCAACCCCAACTTCCAACCCCCGCACGAGCCCATCGCCGACATCCCCGTCCACTCGGCCACGCGCCAGCAGCTCTTCTACCCCACCTCCGAGTCCCGCCACTTCACCCGCGCCGACGCCGCCAAAGCCTTCGCGCCCGACCTGCTCCCCGCCGACCAGCGCATCCCCCAGCCCGGCCTCGTCGAGGTCGAGCGCGACCAGCTGGTGGGCCTCAGCTTCGACGAGCGCGTCGAGCGCCAGAAGGAGCGCAACGCGCGCAACGCCGAGGAGCAGCTGCGGCGCAAGGCCAAGCAGGCGGCCAAGGAGGCGCGGACGCAGCGCGTGCTCGGCAGGAGGTGGGACTTCAAGTTCCAGGACTTCAGCGTCGAGCAGGTCGGCAGGGATGGCAGGGGCGGCGCCGGCGTCGGCTGGAGGTATGGCATGCCGCATGAGGATCGGAAGAGGGGCCAGGTTAAGATACCCACGAGGGTGGATACGTGAGCTGCTGCTGCTGCTGCTGCTTTGCGTCTTTTTGGTTTTCACCACCTGAGGATTGAGGGTCCTTGGGGAGGGAAATGGGAGTTTTATGACATGTGTGGGGCTAGCGCTGTAACATCAACATCAATATCATCACCAACAACATTATCATCATCCTGTACGATCTTAGGAGAGTAGTAGATGGGTGGACGGACGTGATGTGCTCTTTTGTCTGTCTCCTCTCGTCTCTTGCTTGATGTCTTCGACGAGGTTTATATTCATAGCTGCCTCTCCCATCATGACAAACAGACAGATCAGATTCTCAACGGTCCTTTAAGCCCTTCTTCTTCTTTTCTTCTCAAATGACTCCCGTGGCCATATCCCATCCAAACCACGGTGGCCTGTGAAGCGGCTTGCTTGCTTGCGTGTAGCTTCGTAGCCTGGAGAAAAGAACAACCACCACGTCATTCACTTGCCTACCATGCAGATCTCGTAATTGTTTTTATCTTTTTTTTCCCCAACCTTTTTGGTTCGTACTTTCTACGGAACTGAGTGACTTACACCTTTCCCCCCCTCCTCCCTGGCTTTCAGGTTGATGTGCTCAATGCGCAATGATCCCCCTTCGCGCCCGAAAAAAAAAAAAGCGCAGCACCTACCTCAGTCTCCAACGTTGTAGATGACGAAAAGAGAGTGAGTGGGTGTGTTGCTAGCGCCAAGGGGCGATGCTTTCCACAAGGATTTTATTTTTTTACGTCCCGCCTTTTTCTTTTTGTCTATCTCTGATAGATAGAAAGAAGAAATAAGAAATATTGGAGATACTGGAGATATTGGAGATGTTGGAGGAAAGAAAATAATCGGGATGGTGGGGGGAGAGGAGGAGGAGGAGCGGATTGCTACTACGTATCGGGGTACGCATTTCTCATAGAAAAGCCGAGCCGATTGTTGGAATTTGGTTGCAGCGGGGAAGAGTGAGTGTAGTGTGTATGTACATACATACCGTAGAAACTGCCATATAAGCCTCACCCCCTCAGAGACATTCTGCCGGAAGATTAGGTGCCAATGGGCCTTTCTACTCGCTTATGAGCCGCACCGCCCACCGCGCCCTCCCCTCCTGTGGGTAAATCTATTCCAAGCCTCGGGGAGTATAGGGGGGTTTCTACGGGTGGATTGCTTTCTGTGGGAAGTCCAGACGGAATGGAGGGATGCTCCCTTTCAGTATTCGGTGTTGTGACGACGCTAACGAGGCGCGATCGTAAGGATGAAAATCGGTAAAGGCAAGATAGGTACTTGTGACACTGTTGAAGGGGACCGACGGGTGGAGATGCGCTATGGCAAAAGTCGTGCCAGGTGTGGGTTGAGACGGTTCGTTATGTAGGCAAATGAGCAACAATTTTTTTTTTACGCCGTGCCCTCCTGTGTCACCCTCCAGCAGTTCGAAAAGCGAGTAGCTACTTCATTCTATGAATGTATGTTATCACTCCAAGCTTGGAGTTGCGCTGTACATCAAGACAATGTAGAGAACACGTCAACGTCAAAACGAGGGGCGAGATGAATTACCGCGGTAGACAAATAAGCAACATCCCAGAAGCGGAAGGATGGCGATGACGCTGCTGAGAGCAATCAAAGAGAGACAACGGCAAAGGTCGAAGGGAGTTGCCCGTCGCCACGCACTGATGAAAGAGACAATGAAACAGTGAGTAGGGGTGGCCGACGCCTACGTAACTCACCACATGTAGAGAGGAGGGTGGAAGGAGGCAAAAAACACACCGCGTGATCACTCAGCCAGCCAACCAGCCAACCAGTCATAGCCAAGAGACAGGTCACACACTCCACTGGTGAGAGTGAGACGATGACAGAAGATAAAGAATCGGTCCCGCAATTGACCATTAATGGCGCCAGCGGACCTGAGTGATGCCACTAAGGAGGCTTGGCAGGTCCGGAGGCGGAGGCGGAGGCGGAGACGAATTAGTGTGTGTGGAAGGCGGAGAACACCGACGAGGAAGTGGAGCTGTGGGTGAGAAAAAAAAAAGGGTGGTCTGTTTGACCACGCGCTCAAGCACGGTGATCCGAAGGTAAGTCCCGAACGGAGGAACGACCGGTGTAGAGAGAATGCTTCGACTCTGGGAACGGGACAAGAAGTCCCTGCATGTCATGCGGCTCTTTAGTTTCTGGTCCAGCAACTGGGTAACGTGGCTTCGGATGCGGCTCTGCTGCTTTTGCGGCTGCACTTGGCTCGTACTGGCTGTCTCTTGGCGCCTTGTGAGCGGAAAAGAAACAGAAAAATTCTTCAGGAGCGGCATTCTTGCTTAGTGATGGTTGGGTGATCAGGGATTCAACACGAAGGTCTAGACACAAGCGGCCGAGGCTGGGCTGGGCACGAACAACTACGCACGTCTCTTTTCGTTAGCAGGAATGCTAATTTGGTCGACGCTCGATGCTACAAGTGAAGTTTTTGCTGTTACTATTTGAAATCCGAGGAGAGAGAGAGCACGCGGGAAATGGAACGAATGCGGTGTGGTATCTGCGGTGGTAAGCGGTGATTTGCGGCTCTGGCATAGCTCGCCGCGCCCCTAAATCTAGTGCCGACGAAGCACTTGCCGGCAGTAGTTCGAGCTCGCGCGATGGAGAGTGCCGTCTGAACCGCATATTTGCCGATGTTGGTAAGGGAAGATGCTGGAGGAGTGGAGACTGGGGAGACGCATTGGGCATTCTAGACTCTCTAGGGTGGGGACTGGAGAAAATGGGGAGAGACGGCGGGAGGTGGAGAGCTGGATCGGCCTGGGGACTCGGCACTTGCAATCTGGCTTGGGGTCCGAGAACCGGGGAACGAACGGCGGCTAGTGCGAAAGTTGGGGGCCGGAGATGGGGAGAGATCTTGGGGGAACTGGGGAGACATGGGAGCAGATTCGAAACACTGTCCCGGGTATGCAGAAAAACGTGGGCTGGTCGGCTTGACTGTCACATCGCTGTAACGTGTCCGTAGGTATCCCACGAGTATGCTGTCTATTTGCAGAGCCGGTCACATGGGCGTGTGCCATTTCTGTTTCCTTTGGCTTACTTTTCGCCACGAGCTGGACGGCACAAAGAAGGTCTCATACGACCGTAAGCCCGAGAAGAGGACTCGATAAATCCGCAACTCGGCAGGGCCCGAGCAGCGAGGTCCGAAGGAGCGGGCTTCAGGCGAATGGAGGGTCGGAAAGGGTGACAGGTTCGCAGGCATCCCGGCGCGCATCAGTGGCAGCAGCTCGTTGGGCGGTCGGGACGCCAAGAGGTGACACGAGTGCCGCTCCGTGTGGCGCTCTCAAACACCAAGAATGGGGATCGTGACCAGGCTGTGGCGCGCGGTGAATGGCCGGAATGGCGGTATGACCCCGGATGGCGCCAGGTGTTGCGGCGGCAGAGAGCTTGAGCGGCTTGGCGCAGTTGCGGCGCTAGTGTGGCGTTGCAATGGTCGAATGCTCGACGACGCTGCTTTCGAACGTTGGGGCTGCGCGCGGTCGACCCCGCTGTCAGGCGATGGGATCTCGCTGGTGGCCAGATGCATCTCGCTGAGCGCAGCCGTGGCCGGGGCCCCGAGCTCGCTTGCGTCTCGGCTGCACTGTGGGGAGAGAAATTCCCGTGGTCCTTCCCCGTGGAGAGGGCCGCGACTGCCGAACGCACGCCGCACCTTGACGGGGGGGAAGGAAGAAGCCGCGCGCCTGCCGGGCTGCTGGGCTGAAGACGTCGGCCGATGGCACCGTTGCGCTGCTCGACGCGTGTGTCTGCCAGTAAGCACAGCGTCGGCTTCCCGCGTGCTCTGGCGATCGGCGCAGGGGCTCGTCCATTGGGCAGACCCGGCTCGAGGGATTCACCAGCGCCGCACAGCCGGCGTGCTCTCCATCAGATGCGCATGGCCTGACGCGGAAGGTCGTACGGCTCCTGCCAGCCCGGCCTGCAGAGCTCGGCTTGTCCGGCCCTGGGGCTGGAACTGTGGCGGCGAGCGGCGCCGAGTCAAAGGGGAAGTCACCACCGCAGCTTTCCCGAAACAGCTCCTCTGCCGGCCCGTTGCGGCGCTGTTCGCCGCCTTCATTGGCTGTCTCCGCCTTCTGGACGCCGTGGGAAAAACGCCCCCCGAAGCCCCAGCTTCTCCACGCCCTCAGCTGGGGAAGCACCGCAAAACTGGTGAAAGAAGCACCACTGCCGCGCATCGACCATGTCTGCATTGTGCGCCTGCCGCGTATATGAACTGCTGACGCCGCCTCTCCTGTCCTTTCTTCTGCATCAGCTCGCACAACCATCATCTTCGCTCACAAGAAGCCTCAAGCTCGCTCAGCTTCACAACCGCCCACCATGAGTCGCGGTCAAGGAGAAATCTCCGCCCGTGTCGAGGCTCCCGTCACCGTCAAGGCCTACCTGCTCTGCGCCTTTGCTGCCTTTGGAGGTGAGTCGTCGGAGAGGAGCATCCACCTGTCGGGATAATCATCACTGACCATCGACCATAGGCATCCTCTTCGGATATGACTCCGGATACATCAGTGGTGTCTTGGGCATGAACTAGTACGTACTTACTACATACTGAGAGCTTCATGGTCCTAACTCGACTGCAGCTTCAAGAAAGAGTTCGGCCACTCCGGCTCCACCGATGAAGCCGCCTTTGACGGCTACATGTACGACACATGGCAAAAGTCTCTGATCACCTCTATCCTGTCCTGCGGTACCTTCTTTGGTGCTCTCTTCGCTGGTTCTCTTGCCGACTGGATTGGTCGCCGTAACACTGTCGTCTCTGGTTGCGGTGTCTTCATGCTCGGTGTCATTCTTCAGGTCGCCTCGACTACTATCGGTCTCCTTGTCGGTGGTCGCCTGATTGCTGGCATCGGTGTCGGTTTCGTCTCCGCCGTCATCATTCTCTACATGTCCGAGATCGCGCCCAAGTCGGTCCGCGGTGCCATCGTCTCCGGCTACCAGTTCGCCATCACCATCGGTCTTTTGCTCGCCTCGTGCGTCGACCAGGCTACCAAGAACCGCATGGATTCCGGCTCCTACCGCATCCCCATCTCCATCCAGTTCGCTTGGGCCCTCATCCTTGGTGGAGGTCTCCTGATGCTTCCCGAGTCTCCCCGCTACTTCGTCAAGGACGACAAGCTCGAGGAGGCTGCCAAGGCTCTTGCCAGGATTCGTGGCCAGCCCGTCGACTCTGAGTACATCCAGTCTGAGCTTGCTGAGCTCGTTGCCAACTTCCGTCACGAGCGTGAGCACATGCAATCCGGTTGGATCGACTGCTTCAGGGGCGGCTGGTCTCCTTCTGGCAACCTCCGCCGTGTCATTCTGGGCATCTTCTTGCAAATGTTCCAGCAACTCACTGGTGTCAACTTCATCTTCTACTACGGCACTACCTTCTTCCAGCAGGTCGGCCTCAAGAACTCGTTCCTCATCTCCGTCATCACCAACGTCGTCAACGTCTGCTCCACTCCCATCTCCTTCTGGGCCATCGAGCGCCTCGGCCGTCGTCCTCTCCTCCTCGGTGGTGCCCTTGGAATGCTTGTTTGCCAGTTCATCGTTGCCATCGTCGGTGTCGCCGCCCCCGGCAGCGACGCCCAGGGCATCTGCCTCATCGTCTTCGTCTGCATCTACATCTTCTTCTTCGCCACCACCTGGGGCCCCGCCGCCTGGGTCGTCATCGGCGAAGTCTACCCCCTGCCCATCCGTGCCAAGGGCGTCGCCCTCGCCACCGCCTCCAACTGGTAAGTCACAAACACCCACCCATCATCACCCTCCACGACGACCAGACACTAACCTCAATCCCTCCCCACCACAGGCTCTGGAACTTCGTCCTCGGCTACGTCACCCCCTACATGGTCGACGAGAACGAGGGCAACCTCGGCGTCAAGGTCTTCTTCGTCTGGGGCAGCACCTGCACGCTGTGCGGCATCTTCGCCTACTTCATGATCCCCGAGACCAAGGGCCTGTCGCTCGAGCAGGTCGACCGCATGCTCGAGGAGACGACCCCGCACAACTCGGCCAAGTGGGTCCCCCACGACACCTTCGCCGACGACGCCGCCCGCAAGGAGATTGCAAAGGCTACCGGCGCCGCCCACGTCGCTACCTACGAGGTCGAGCCCAAGTCTGCTTAAGTGCAGTGCCGTCTTGCCGTCTTTGTCGAATGGTCCAATGTGGGGTTTGTTTTGTTTTTGGGGGGGGGGTCCGAATGATACCAAAGTCGTGCGCGCTATAATATGGAAAATACGTAAGAGGGTCGAGTGGTGTACAAAGGTCATGTCCGATTAATGGTAGATGATGAGATATGTTTTTCTTAGCCTTAGCTTTCCCGCGGAAGGTTGCGTCTACAGACATAGACAGATCGGTAGCGGTAAATGATAATGATTTAAAAACAACTCATGCTACGGTGCTTCGTCTGTGCCGCTGTACTATTCGGCTATCTTTTCAGATCAACATTCGCTTTTGCGGCCTGGCCGAACGCATGGCCTCGAAGGACAACGACTACCACGACAAGAACATCATCATCGGATTGTTTCGGGACCGACCGCCTAGAGGGGCCGGCTCTTGAGCCATCTGACTGTGTCGCGGCACCTCAACGGGCTTTCGCGGCTAGCGACGAAAGTCTTTTTTTTTTGCCAGAGCGTTAAGAGTCGAAGTTGATCTATGCTCCCATAGGCCACGTGGGCCATGATGCTCTCTGCTACGCCATGGCCCCTGGAGATCGACGCGTCTCTCAAGCGTATCCGTCCCGACCTTGCTGCTCTCTCATTAATACTAGCGCCACGAGCAGCCCTCTTTATAATTCATAGCAACAAGGGGGTCCCGCGGGTCACAGTGGCCCGGCCGGTCATGAACAGGGCATGTGCTGCGGCAGGTCGATTCCTGGTTGGATGCAGGGCGCCGACGGCCTTGCATGCACGCTAAGCGGGAGGATTTGTGGAGGTTTTGGTTGGACTGAGACTGGGCTTTTGTAAACACGTCTTAGCGACTCTGTGATGAATGCGTGAGTGATCATTACTACGACTGATATCTATTCGCAATTCTAGTCTCGCTGCTGCAATCGCTGCTGTGCCATCGTAAGAAAAAAGGCCTCTTAGATACTACACACGTTAGGTCGTTAAGCATGTTCGTTCAAGAATTCACCCCATCACCGCTCAAGCGTCGCCCACAAAAGCACCAGCAAAAGCCTCTTCCTCCTCCTCCACCACCACCACGACGAGATGTTCGTCCTTGATTCAACTGAAGCTCTTCGCGATGGCGCTCACGCTCAACGCACCCACCACCAGCGCCAGCAGCACCGCGTTCCCCTCGTACGTCCACGTCAGATACGCCAGCACGCCGAACGCGATCTCGCGTCTGCGCGCCGCGTCCCGACGCGCCCTCCAGTCAGGATTGAGCGGGAACGGCGGGTGCGTCCGCACGTCGTCGTCACTGGCGTCTTTTGCGGGAGGGGCGAGGGGCACGTCGGTGGAGACCTCGAGGGCGAGCGCGACGGGTTGGTGGTCGGACGATGGGAGGAGGGGGAGAGAGGTGTACTTGAGCGGGGAGAAGGAGGGGGATGAAGGAGATGAAGAGGGTTGGGGAGGCGGCGGCAGGAAGAGGATGCGGTCGCACCAGCTGGGCCAGCGGTGCTTGGCCCAGGCCCAGGCCTGGTCGGGAGATGGCGTTGGGTTGGTGGTCGGATCCGGGCGGAGGTGCGTCGAGTACTTGTAGGTGGGTGGGAAGGCGATGTCGAGTTCGGAGAAGCCTTGGAGGATGCGGCCGGCGCGGCGCTCGCGGTTGAGCTGGTCGGTGGCCAGCAGGCGCAAGTAGTGCTGCGGCGAGTCTTCCGGGTGATGCGGCTGCGGGAAGCGGGTGCAGTGGTCGTCCGGGGCTGGGCCTGTATCGTGGGTGCGGAAGTTGAGGTCGCCGGCGAAGAAGATGTGCGACGTCGCGGTGTACAGCCCGCGTAGGGCGGAGGCGGGTCCGGAGGCGTACGAAGGGGATATCAGCGGCTCCTGCTCGCCCTGCTGCGCAACGGCTTCTGATGTTGCAGACTCTATTGCCCTTGCTCCCGCGGTCTTGGAGGCGGCGTGATCTGCGGCGGGCTCGAAGACGAGGTTGCGGACAATGTGTTCCCAGTCTTCCAGGCGGCGCGGCACGCTGTCCTCCATCGGGGCCAGGTGGGCGGCAACGAAGGTCATTTCCACCTCGTCGTCGCTGTCGGCATGCGTTGCAAGCGCCAGGCGCACGCCAACGGCGCCTTTGTGGCCCGTCTCCATGAAGCCGACACCGACGGCTGCGGTCTGCATCCATCTGATGCGGTCGGCGACGTCAGGCTTGGCAAAGACCGCAATGGCCGTCATGCCCACATGGTGCAGGACGACGCTGCGGTAGGCGTGCTCGTCGCCGGCATGCTTCTTGGCGGCGATGCTGACGCTCTTCGCGATGCGATCAAAGTAGGGCGTCAGATACGAGCCGCCCAGGAATGCGTAGGCGACGGGCGACACCTCCTGCAAGCTGCAGACGATGACGTCGGGCAACGGCGCGCGGTTCGGCAGGCCGTCCAGCAGCGTCTGGCCCAGCAGCTGTGGATCAACGAGGGCCCGCGCGAGGTTGAAGGTGACGAGGTAGAGCAGCATTTTTTCTGCGCCTTTCCGCCACCAGGGTCGCGGCGGGTGACGGCGTCAGGGTGGAGCGTAGGATAACAGGGCAGGCCCAGGGCTTCGGTGGAGCTCGAAGTCAGGATCTGCTGAAGGGGCGCGCTAGGCTGCGTTGGTGGAAAGACGTGGCCCCGTCGCGGCGGGAATGCTGGGGCTGGGCGGGGCGCGAGTTTCTGGATCCCTCTGGGGCCCAAGCTCCCGCGTACCCCAGCTTAACGTCACCGTGCTCTGCACATGTGCCAGCTCAAAAACCTCCTTCGTCTCGACCTCCCGCCGGTCTCGGTGACACACCCGCACTCTTCACCGCTGCTACCTTACAAAACCTCGTGTTCTGCGCGAGCCGCTCTCCTTGCCCCCTATTTGCACCTGCTTCCTTCTCCCCAGCTCTGCGTAGCCACTCCACACCAGCTACTCAAGCTCTCCCTTCACCATGTTCCGACCTCAGCTCCTGTCCCGCGCTGCCCGCCGGGCTTCCCCCCTGTCTGCCCAGCATGCAGCTCGTCAGTCCGCTCGCCCGCTGTCGCTGACAGCGCAGCGCTTCGACAAGAAGAACGACGACGTCAAGGCTGCGACAACAGCCGGTGCTCCCGGCGAGTCCGGTGAGCACGAGGGCCAGTTCGCTCGTACCGACGAGAGCGTGCAGTGGAAATACCCTGGCGAGGAGAACCTGCCTTCGTCGCGTCCCGCCCAGGGCCGCGCTGGCTGGCACTTCAAGCGCACTCTCGCCAGCTTCTCCATGGAGGGCCGCACCGCCATTGTCACCGGCGGCGCTCGCGGCCTGGGTCTCGTCATGGCACAGGCGCTCGTCAACAGCGGTGCCAACGTCGCAATTGTCGACATGCACAGTAAGTCGTGCCAATGGCCCCCAATGCACCTTCTGGCGATGCTAACACCGGCGCAGAGGAGGAGGCCGAGAAGTCCGCCAAGAGCCTCATGGATACCTTCCGCAAGGAAAACCACCAGACCGACGTGTAAGTCTTTTGCACCAATTCTTTGCAATGCTGTGATGCCACGTCTATTGCGTGGCTGTCGTGGAGCACTTTTTGGCTCTGGGCCCCTGGGGCGGCTCTGAATCGCCTTAGCTCCTTGCCCGTGTCACCTCCGAGTTCGAACCTTTCCCACGTCTCGTGTTTGGCGTTTGACATTACATGAGCACCACCCGATTGCTGACGAACCCCTGTCATGCAGTGTTCCCACAGTCACGGCACACTATGCCGATGTTTCCAACCCCACGTCTGTCAACGAGTCGATCGCCGAAGTCCTGGTACGCATCTCTCCCGACGCACCGTCACCCTCGTCCCACAATCCTTTGTTTGCAGCTTCCCCAGAATTTGCGTGTCGCATGCAGAGTGCCGACAATGGTTTGCATGCGGAGTGTGGCCAGATCTCATCCCACGCAAATCATTGCTTTGCACTCTGTCCATGACGTAACACTACATTTTGGCCGAGCATCCGATCGTCTATGCGAGATTGGCATTGAGCTCTGGAAACAGTTTGCAAAACAGCGCCTTGTTTCCAGAGCTCCATGTCAGTGGCAAGACGTCGGATGATCACAGAAAGCTGCTACAACCTTTCATCCAATCCCACCTTCCTTCTCGTACAATAATAATGACTTGTGGTATAGGCTCAACACGGAAAGATCGACAACCTGGTCACCAGCGCCGGCTTTACGGAGAACTTCGATGCGATCCACTACCCGCACGACCGCATGCAGAAGCTTTGGGGTGTGAATGTTGATGGAACATACCTCTTCGCAGTCGGCGTTGCGAAGCATCTGATGGAGAGGAAGGCTCCTGGCAGCATTGTCATGATCGGCTCCATGTCTGGCGCCATCGTCAACGTTCCCCAGCCTCAGGCTCCGTACAACGCTGCCAAGGCTGCTGTCCGTCACTTGGCTGCCAGTTTGGCCGTCGAGTGGGCCAGCGCGAACATTCGCGTGAACTCCATCAGCCCCGGCTACATGCTGACCGCTCTGTAAGTGTCCCGTAGCCCATTGTCGGGACATCGATGATTTCTAACAGAGACCCAAGCACGAAGAAGATTCTCGATGAGAACCCCGATCTGAAGAACAAGTGGACGTCGCTCATCCCGCAGGGCAAGATGGGCCAGCCCGAAGATCTCATGGGCGCTGTCACGTTCCTGTCGTCGGATGCGTCCAACTACGTCACTGGTGCTGAGCTCCGCGTCGACGGCGGTTACACCGTGACCTAAGTTATCGGTTCGCGAACGGATGAACCTATAATAGAGGTATCGATGGACACGAGGATTATATTTTTGCTGAGCATGCAGGCTTAGATCAAGTTCTGGTGGAAAGCACTGGAACCACTCGTTGCGTCGGGCCCCCTACACTTGTAACTATAATGCCACCACGAGTACGTGCTAGACTGGCAGTAGCGGGTACTTTTACGGAGATACGATGGGTACTCAAAATTTCGGGTATGATTATGAGTAGGAATTTCCTTATTCAACAAGAACTAGGAGTTGCTGGTTCTGGACAATTATGGCTTTCCTGATCTGAGGCATGTACAAGTGCAATTGCATGTACGGATGATCGTGCGCACAGTAGTGATCCGCCATTGGCACCCTCGTAACGAGGGTGTAAGCTTTCGCCAGCATCGCCGCAGCTTCAGCCGTAATGCACGCCCGGCCGTCGAACTCAGAGGATAGCCATCGCAACGGGGGTATTCTTTACCTAGCGGCGTCATGTCGCGAAATCTCAATGCTTCGCGTTGAAAAGGCACTGCCGCACGCCTCGTCCGGCTCTCAAAAATTCAGATCAAAAAAGGGTTTAGCCGAACGGCGTGCCAGCCGCAAAGATTTCTACCTAGCGTCGGATTTCTCTGCAGGGATCCGGTTCTTTTTTTTTTTTTTTGAGATTGGGATGAAGTCATCCGATCGGTACGTGCCTCTTGATTCTCGCCGACCATCGTGCTGTGAGGTCATAAGCCGCCGCCCCCACACCACGGGTTTATTTCCTTTGATGCTTCCGGCATCTACAATGCGGCTTGGGGCTGCTGTCGTTGTTGACTTTGTCTGGTTGAGTTTGGTGGTTAATGGGCACTGGGTTTGCTTTTGTTGTGGGCAGATGTTTGGGAAAAGAAAGAATGGTAGTGCGTTGACATGAATGGTGGAAAGGTTCTTTTCTTTTCTTTTCCCTTTTTTCCCTCCCTTTGGCCAGCATCTCCGGGGCATATATTTCATGACCCTTTCGTTCCCGCCCTCCTTCTTCTTTCCGTCGTTTCTTGGATGATTGGAGATCAATTGATGATGAGCATGGCGCAGCCACTATTTGCCCGATATATATAAATACAGTGCCAAACCCCCATGGTATGCAAGCCCCAGACCCCCCTCCCCCTCCCATATGCGCCTCAAATGCAACAAGTGTTCTTCTCTCCTCTCTATCGTCATAACCCCCACTCTATATTTCCCAGCCTTCAAACCAAAACCCCTTCTTCTTCATCGTCTTCATCGTCGTCGCCGTCAGCATCGCCCCGGCCTTCCTTCGACGTCTTGGGGCCGCTGCACACGGCGATGAACTCGAGCGGCGCGTCGCCCGTGTTTAGAAACTCGTGCCGCGTCCCTGCCGGCACGACGACGACGTCGCCGGTTTTGATGGGGCGTGCCTCGCTCAAGAGGCCGTGGCCGGAGGTGATGAAGAGGGTTTGGTCGGCGGTGGGGTGGGCGGGGGTGCTGAGGGAGCCGGTGGGGGGGACGGAGGTGGTGGTGAGGGCGCTGTGTTGGGGGAGGTGGTCAGTGGTTGGTTGGTCTGGTAAGAGGGGAAAGACTGCGGCTCTCTTCCTTCCATTTTGTGGGACAATCGAAGAAGATGTATGAAGGTAGATGTAAATTTCCAAAAAAAAAAAAAGAACCTTACCTGTACACCCCCTCATACACCACCTTCCTCGCGCTTCCCTCCCCACCCCCCCCCCCCCCCCCCAACATCCCCGCAAACACCCTCACCCCATCCTCCCCCCGCCTCACCGGCGACCGCTCCCTCGTCGGCGAGCCAACCGGCGACCTGTTCCTCGGCGTGCCGATGGGCGTGCCCACCGGACTCGCCGCCGCCGACGCGGGGCGGGACAGGTTCTTGGGCGACAGCGAGACGTTGCGGCTGGTGTCGACCCACGACGCCTTCTTGGACAGGATGGACGCGGGCGAGCGCGCGGCGGAGCGGTAGGCCGTGTGCGAGGCGATTTTGAGCATGTGCGGGTTGCCGGTGACGTATTTGTTGCTGCTGTCGTTGTTATTGTTGTCGCCGTCGTGGATGTTTATGCGCGGCGATGCGCCGAGGGGCGGTTGGAAGTGCTGCTGTGCGGGCGCGGCGGGCTCGACGTGTGATGACATGTCTGGTTGGTGACTAGTATCCGGTTCTGGACGGAGCTGGTCGCGGTGGATTGGTGTTCAACTCTCGGTGCTGTCGAGATGTCTGACGTCAACAGCAGGCAGGGTGCGCCACCTGGGTGGAAAGGTCGCTAGTGTGTGGGGTAGGAAGAAAGATTCTGGAAATTCGGACGAGATCCAGCAGGGGTGCGGGGGTGGTGGGTCTGTTTGGGTATGCAAGATGGTTGGGGGACGTAGGCAAAGCTGGATGTCGACAGAGGCACGGGGCGAGGTACAGCAATTTGGAGAGTGGACAGGCGCAGGGTAATATACATCTAGTCTCTTCAACGTCTCGGCCAACATTCCGGCACTTCTTCGCACGGCCAAGCGCTAAAGGTCAAGGTACAAGGTAAGAGGAGGGCGTGGTGATGCGCAGCCAAGAGCGTTGTTTCCGGTCGGCGTCATCAGCCGCAGTCCAGGCGGCAGCCGGGGTGCAGACATCACCTCATGCACAGCTTGTGCTCTCCTGATGCAGAGAGGGGAGCGTTTTCCCACCCGTTTGTCCGTAGTTACCCACAAAACCAAAAGCAAACCTCGCCCAATGCACCCAAACACATGCCTCTAAAGCAAACTCCTCGCAGGCTGCGCGCGGATAACCATTCCACGATCATCGGCGCGCGATGAAAATTTGCTGGCGCCGGACTGGTTTTGCGGCTATCGCTGTCCCGGCTCGGCCCGTACGCAGGCAGTTTCAGTCCTGCCCGATTAGGCAACTTCCCTTTCACCGATCGTGCGTCTTGGTCCGCTCCAGCACCACCTCGCCTGACGTGACATTTCCCTTTCTGGTCTTGGCAACATCGTCATCCATCATCTCTTCGCCCTCACTGTCCGCCTCAAGGTCTGCCTCGATTTCCTCGCTCTCCGTGACGTGGTTGTCGCGCCTTTGTGCCGACATTGATTCACCGCCACTCATTTGCCACTCCATGAGCTTGGCGAAAGCTCCGTCGGGGCGCGATGAGAGCTGAGAATAAGTGCCTTCTTCCGCGACATGGCCATCCGAGCTGAGGCAGATGATGCGGTCGGATCGCTTGATCGTAGACAGGCGATGCGCAATGCTGATGGTGGTGTTGTTACCCCTAAGCAACGCCCCAAGAGCTTGGTTGACCAGAGTTTCGGACTCGGCGTCTAGTGCGCTGGTGGCTTCATCCAATATCAGAATGTCAGGCTGCTTGAGAAGGGCTCGTGCGATGGCAATGCGTTGCTTCTGACCCCCGGAGAGCTGCGTGCCCCGTGCGCCAACATGCGTCTCAAGGCCGTCGGGCTGTCAAAATGTCAGTCATCCGAGCCAAACCCGGGAAATGCTCTTCACTTACGAAATCGCTGATGAACTGGCAGTTGGCCTTTCTTGCAGCCGCAACGATCTCCGAGCGTGTTGCATGAGGCTGGCCGTAGGAAATGTTCTCCGCAATCGTTCCAGAGAAGAGGACCGGTTCTTGCCCAACGTAGCCAATCTTGCGGCGAAGCTGCTTGGCATTCATGCCCTTGATATCCTTGCCGTGGATTGTGATCCTGCCCGTGTTGGGCGTGTAGAATCGAAGCAGAAGACTGGCAACAGTCGACTTGCCAGCACCGCTTGGGGCGACGATGGCGACATTGGTACCCTCTGGGATTTCGAAGTTCAGATCCTGGAAAATGGTGACAGCAGGCCGCGTAGGGTAACTGAAAGATACATTCTCAAACCTGATCGGCCCACGTGCCGACTTGACCGGCTGGCCAACAGTTGGGGGGATGGTAGGGTCGCGGTCTTGCAGTTCGAAAAGTCGACTGGCAGCACCAACGCCCTTCATTAGTTCAGAATAGAAGCCAGACAGACCAAACATGCTGGATCCAGCATACGCCGTATACATGAGGAAAGAAGAAAGCTCTCCGATGCTGATGCCGCCTGACTTGACCATACCACCACCGACGTAAAGCACTGCCAGAATCGTGATGTTGCCCATCAATCCGGTGCTTCCGAAGAACGTGGCTGCCACCAACGCTTCTCTCTTGCCGAGCTCGAATATCCTCTTGACCTGGCGATTGTAGCGTCCCACTTCCTGGATCTCACCAGCAAAAGCTTGCGAGGTACGGACGTTGCCAAGTCTTTCCTCAGCGATCTTGGTGAGGGTACCGAGATTCCTTTGGATCTTCCTGCTGATGTTGCGCATGTACCTGCCGAAGAGGAACGCAGCGACAGCGACAGGAGGGAACATGACACCGAGCACAGCAGTAAGCTTCAACGAAACCCATCCCATCATGCCAAGACCAGCAGCCCCGCTCACAAGAGACCGGAGTCCATCCGAGAGGTTCTGAGTGATGCTCTTGCCGACGATGATGCTGTCAGAGCCCAAGCGAGAGATGAGATCTCCCACACGGTTCGCGTCGAAGAATTCGGCATTTTGGATGAAGATCTTGCGATAGAGCTGAGACCTTAACCGCGCGACAATTCTCTCACCGACAATACGGAGGATTATGATCCGTCCGTAGTTGGCGCCGGCTCCGAGCACGAGGACACCGGCAAGAGCCGTGTAGAAGGTCGTGATGTCGAGGTCGAAGGGCAGAGCTTTGCTCTTTTCGTTGGTAGCGATGTCGATGATCTTTCCAATGGAGAACGGAATGGACATGGAAACGGTGGACGAGACCAGGAGGAACAAGAAGGCAAGGCCCAGTGACTTTGATTCGGGCCTGGCGATTTTGACAAGCCTGACGACTTCTTTCATGCCACCAGTCCTGCCTTTGCCGGAACCTTCTCTACTCAGCTTGGCGCTGAGATTGACCTGAGCCGCTTGCGAAGCCTTTTCGGACTTTGTAAAGTCTCGATCTTCCTCGTCCACGTCTTCCTTGTCCACAACGCCCTTATTCTTCATCTCTTCCTGGTACGACTGTCGAGCCTCGGCGAGGACCCTAGAGGTAGCGAAAACTCGAACAGGCGTTGAGAAGCCATTTGCTGGTCTATAAATCGGTTTCACCAAGGCAGCAGCTCGTTGGCAGGCCGGTGACGTTGTCGGGACGAGGGATGCGTGGCGGAAGAAGGGAGAAGGCGTGGACGAGAAATGCCGGCGGGCGGCAACCGGCGGGACGGTCCATTGTGCAATTGGCAGGTCAGCGAAAGGCCTGAGGGACCTCGCGGGGGCTACTGGGGCGCTGAAGGCCCCAGACAAGGCGAAGCGCGACGCGCGCATTGTTCGGCGCATTTCGCGGCTGAGGTGGGAGGGCGAAGACACCTTACCAGCGGCAAGGACGGATGGTGTGGAAGTCGGAAACAGAGCCAGAGGTAGCGACGCGCGTGAACATGATGGTACGCGTACAAATGACGGGGGAGAGCACGTTGCGGGCTCGAGAATTGCGGCAGCCGCAATAGTGGATGGGGTGCGAAGTGATGACAGCACCAGCCGCGCGAAGATGTCTGGCCGGCGGCGGGTCCGCGACAGGGCCCCTGCTTGCCGACGCGCAGGCAGGAAGCGCCGTGGGGTCTACAGAATCGCGCAGAAGCTCAGAGCCGCCCCGCGCCTGCTGCACAACAACTTACCTGTTGCACTCCGGCCGCTTTCTCCCAGTGCACATCTACCCACACACGCCTTGATCCAGCGCCAGCTCCCCCCAGCACCGCCCGGGAGTTCTGTGACGGCATTTCGTCATAGCGAAGCACCCCGCCACCAGCACTTCTCTACCACGGCTCAGCATGCCTATTGACTACAGCAAATGGGTAAGTGCAGCATCGCTTGGGAAGCTGCAGTTTTGCTGCATGCGATCGCATTCCGAGCCTAAAGCTCATGCTTTTGCTCTGCATGTGAAGGCTGTCTCAAAAGTACGACCATGTCTGACAAGAAGCTCTAGGACGCGCTGGAACTCAGCGACGACTCGGACGTCGAAGTGCACCCCAATGTCGATAAACGCTCCTTCATCCGCGCGAAGCAGGAGCAGATCCACATGGAGCGCGCCCAGCGCCGCCACCAGATCACCACCTTGAAGTACGAGCGTATCATCAACGATGGACTCATGGAGCGTATCGACACCCTCCTCACTGCCCTGAAGTCTCACAGAGACACGGCCTCTCCCGAGAACGCCGACCAGCTTGTCTTCCAGTCCATGATGGAGTCTGCCGTCGAGCCGTCGCAAGACCAGCCCCCGCCGCCTCCCGAGGGTGTGCACACACAGATCCAGCACAAGCCGACGTGGTCACAAATGTTGGCCGCCCTGATTGACGAGGTCAAGAAGGAGGTAGACGAGAAGAAGCCCGAGAGCCGCTTCGAGGGCTTCATCACTCAGACGCAAGCGCACCGGGATCGGGTGGCTGACCTGCAGAAGCAGCTCCTGGCCAAGCTTGCCGAGCTGGAGAAGGAGGACAAGAGGCACATTACCAGTGATGACATGCACACGGGCTTCGACTACTCGAACGTAAAGAAGGGTGAGGATGCCTCGTCCGCGTCCAAGCCTGCGCAACAGGGTGAATCGGTCGAGCTCCTCAACCCTGGCCGGCCAGACGTGACCCGCGCCGACACTGGCCAATCTTCTGGTGCTGATGCGGATGTGGAGGATGATGACCCCGATAATGTCCAGGCCAGCCCTGATGCGAAGGAATTCGCTAGGATCAAGATGGACGATTACCGGGCCAGCCTGCAATT
Source organism: Diplodia corticola (assembly GCF_001883845.1). Taxonomy (NCBI): domain Eukaryota; kingdom Fungi; phylum Ascomycota; class Dothideomycetes; order Botryosphaeriales; family Botryosphaeriaceae; genus Diplodia; species Diplodia corticola. The sequence goes on from NW_017971518.1 coordinate 199,133, forward strand.
CATTTCGGCACACCCCAACATCCTCAAGGAAAGGGACACGGATGGCTTGCTGGTCGAGGCCTTCGACGCGGAGATGGCGGGCAAGCATGCGTATGCGCACCAGTGCGTACATGCAGCGCTGCTCATCCAGTACTGCCGCCAGCTCGGAAAGGACGGCGTGCAGCTTTTCTTCAAACGGTAAGTATCGCAGACGGCTTAGAGGATGCAAACATGTTCTGACAGGAATGCAGCATCACCACCAAAGACCACCAAGCGCGGAAGCTCTTCCGGGATGACGTCGATAACACCTACAGGCGCATCAACACGCGCGCGGCGGAGATTGTCGAGGAGCGCAAGAACAACCCCGAGGCCGAAGGGGTCGAGCAGATCCAGTTGCACGCGGTTGATCCCAACACGACGATCAACATCCGCACGCCTTTGCCCCTGGATGAGTCGAATCCGGAGTCGATGAGCGATGACAACAAGATAGCGCGAACGATTTTCGAGAGCTTCCCGCCGGGTCTGCAGAGGGCTTTGGAGAGCGGCAAGCTTGATGAGGTGAACAAGGTGTTGGCCAAGATGAGCGTGGACGAGGCAGAGCAGGTGGTGGAGCAGCTGGGCAACGGCGGCATGCTCAGCTTGGAAGAGGGTGTGATTGATGCAACGACGGAGGAGGGCCAGGCCAAGGTCAAGGAGATCGAGAAGACGGGGCGTATGCCTGGCGAGGAGGTGGACGAATCGCAGCTGGCGGCAGACCCGGAGTAGACGGCACATTGGCATGCAAAGGGCGTTGGTGGTGTGCGGTGTCAGAGTGGGTTTCCTGCATGGGATAGGACGGGCATTGGCTACTGTATCAACAACAACAGCAGGCAGGATGATAAAATTCATGCGGTATCATGGCTGTGTTCCCTCATTGCGGCGGATGCACGTCTCGTGACAGGGGTCGTGGGGAGAGGGCTAGGTAGGTACAGCAGCGTGGCCACGACAAGGGCCGGCTCAACAGGTCACAGAAGATACATATGAGCCCCACCAAAGTAAAGTACGCTACACACCCTTCCTGGGGGGTTGAGCGCGGTTTGTCGGCGTTCGCGATTCCAAATTTGGTCCGGGTGTTGGAGCCAGCTGCGCATACAGCGCTGGTGCCCGTCTCGGCGAGGCAGATGGTTTCCTTCGACGCGGTTTTGGCAGGGGCGAGATGACGCAGGCGCACTCACTCGTATTGGGGGTGAAGTCATCCTTCGTGCTGACCTCCGCGGTTTCGCCGATCGCAGCACGGGAATGCTCCGCAAGGTCCACGGCGACCTTCTCGGTGTCACAGCCGCTTCTCAGCCCTACATACCAAGCTCCCACCCAGCGCTCGCCGAGCATTCCGTCTTGCCTGCCACGTAGTATGAAGCGTCAGTCAGCGCGCCCTCCGCCCTGACCCCGACGTGCGCGCTGACCCCCGAGCCAGCTAAATGAGCCCCTCCATCCACGACCATGTTCAACCTCTCGAACTTGGTGCAGAAAGCCCAGCAGTTCATTGAGCCGTCGCTCGCCCTCGCCAGCCCGGGCTCCGACCGCCGCCCCTCCAAGGCCGTCCTCTTCCGCCTCCAATTCCGCCTGCCCGAGTCGCAGAACCCCCTCCAGGAGATCGCCGCCGAGCTGACGCTGCCCGGCCACCACACCACCCGCACCAGCACCGACGGCCCTCACCCCGACCGCCACCAGGGCAACCACTATGTCGGCAAGCTCCACCTGAGCGAGCAGTTCCTCTGCTTCTCCACCCAGGGCTCCAGCTTCATCTCCACCGCCAGCCTGAGCGCTAGCTCCGTCTTCACCGGCCAGACCCACGGCGCCGGCCCTGCAGGCAATGGCTTCACAATCCCCCTTTGCGCCGTCCGCCGCGTCGAGCGCCTCCACAGCCAGAGCTACATGTTTGCCCTCGCCATCACAACCATAAATGGCATGGTCGACGCCAACCGCGCGAAGAAGGAGGGCGCCGTGCCGCAGAAGCTCACCATACAGCTGGCCGGAAGCAGGCAGCAGTGCGAGCGCTTTTGCGATGCCCTCAAGCGCGGCCTGCGCGAGGGAGTCAAGGACGTCGAGAACCTCAAGACCGTCGTGCAGACCTGCTACTCCGAGTACCTCCTCTCCGACGACGCCGGCGCAAAGGATGGCGATACCCCTAAACGCCAGCCGCCCGACACCGGCCTGGGAATGCAGTTCAAGTATCCCGGCAACCCGCGGAAGCTGCGCGAGCCAACCAAGATAAGGCTATGGCGGGAGTATCTGCGAGGTATGGCCGTCTCCAAGTTCTGGATCGACGTTGAGCTAACTCGTGGCAGAGAACGGTCGAAACGCAACCCTCATCCGCCAACCCACCTTCCACAAGCTCATCCGTGTCGGTCTACCAAACCGCCTGAGAGGCGAAATCTGGGAACTTACCTCTGGGTCATTCGTTCTCCGCCTACAAAACCCCAAACTCTACGAGGAGACGCTCGCAAAGAACACCGGACGGGAATCGCTTGCTATAGATGAGATTGAAAAGGATCTTAACAGAAGTTTGCCGGAATATCCTGGCTTTCAGAGTAATGAGGGCATCGATCGCCTGAGGCGTGTCTTGACTGCGTACAGCTGGACAAACCTCGAGGTCGGATATTGTCAAGCTATGAACATTGTTGTGGCTGCGCTTCTGATGTATGTGGCTCGCTCGGTGCTGATTGTGTTGACGGGACTGATTTTTGCAGCTACATGTCGGAACCGCAAGCCTTCTTCCTCCTTTCCATACTATGCGACCGCTTACTGCCAGGATACTATTCCACCACCATGTACGGAACCCTACTCGACCAACGAGTCTTCGAATCCCTTGTCGAAAAGACCATGCCTATTCTCTGGGAGCACCTTCAGAAATACGATATTCAACTATCAGTCGTATCCCTCCCCTGGTTCCTTTCCCTTTACATCAACTCGATGCCTTTGATTTTTGCCTTCCGCGTTCTGGATGTCTTCTTCCTAGAGGGCCCTAAGGTTCTGTTCCAGATCGGACTCGCGATTTTGCGCATCAACGGAGAAGAGCTGCTGGATGCTACCGATGATGGTACTTTTATTTCCGTGCTGAAAACTTACTTTGCTCGCCTGGACGAGTCGGCTCATCCCAAGTCGGACAACCCCAAGCTGAGGGCGGTTACGAGGTTCCAAGAGCTCATGGTGATTGCATTCAAGGAATTTGCTGGGATTACACAGAACACTATTTCTGAGCAGCGTGCGAAACACAAGGACGCCGTTCTGGACAATATTGAGAATTTCGCAAAGCGGACTTCCTTACGGAACCTCGGCTCGGAAAGCAAGAAGTTGAGCATGAACGATCTCGGGTTCCTGTACGACCGCTTCTACGGCGTCCTGTACGAACGCCAGCAAAGGGCCCAGCAAGCGAAGCAAGAAGAGGAACGGAAAGAAAGAGCGAGTAAAATGAGAGCCTCTCAACTCATCACTGGCTTCTCGTTCGGGGGTGACGTCGAGAAGGGCAGAGTTGCTCTTGGTCCGAGCCCTACGCAGATGGACTATGATGCGTTCAGGGAGTTCCTTGCAGGTATGTTGAGCACCGTCTCACGAGTCTTCTTCAGTACGTGCTGACATGTAAAGGTATCGCCAAATGGGCTGTCACGGATTCCCCGACACCACCGGGTGAACAAGAGAAGCAAGTGCACTCATACTTTGGAGGTAACCGGCCCAAGGTGAATTCTCAGTGGGGATCTGGTCCCGAGCCCGCGGATCACGAATTTATGCAACGGATCTTCCAAAAGTGGAACAAAGGAGACGAAGAGACACTCAACCTGCAAGACGTCGTTTCCGGATTGGCCGCAGTAAAGGGCAACAAGGACATTATGGCGAATATCCAGTATTTCTTCGAGCTGTACGATGACGATGACGACGGCAGAGTAGACCGCGAGGGTATTTTGAGGATCTCGGAGGCTTTACTGTTCCTGACGAGACGAGGACTGGGCGATGACAGCTCCCCGAAAGCGTCTACAAACGAGCTGGCGCTGGCAGATGATCCTGAAGGAAGGGCCGACGAGTCAATCCTCAACAGTATCTCGGCTTTCATCAGACGCTGCTTCGAATACGCTGATCCTGATCACGAAATTAACAAGAACCAAGGTGTAGCCGACGCAGCCAATGACTTCAGCATTGGCGACGAGGACGACGAAGAGAACTTGCTCGACGTCGACGACGAACCAAAGGCCAAGCCTGTTCCCAAGGAGGAGACGCCGCTCCCAGAGGAGCCCCTCCAGTCACCCAAGCCCGACGCCACATCGGCCAACCTCGCCTTGGACCCAGCCCACCCGCTCCACATCACGCTGCCCACCTTCCGCATGGTCATCCTCGCCGACGAAAACCTCGAGCACTTCTTCGACCGCGCCTTCGCAAACTCGTTCCGCCTCTCGGACGTGCCCACGTCGTCGGGCGCCAACCTCACCACCTTCGCCAACGCCGGCCGCAACCCGTCATCCGCGAGCCCGGCCTCGCCGTCCCTGCCCTCGGTCCCCAGCACCGGCGGCATCGTCCCGCCCGGCAAGGGCCTGCGCGGCATGCTCGACAACATCGTCTCGGACGGCATGCGCGTGGCGGCCGAGGTCAAGCGCCGCATGGACGAGGCGCAGCGCGAGATGGAACGCGCCAACGGCGGCCAGGGCGGCGTCGGCGTCGCGGGCAACAGCAACGGCGGCGGCGGAGGCGGCCGTGGCGGCGTCGACGACGACGACGACGACGAGTACGACGGCAAGCACAGCATCAGCGCCGAGACGCGCAGCCTGCACGAGAGGGACAGGGACCTGCTCGAGGGCGCTGAGACGGAGGACGTCGAGGAGAGGGCCAAGCATGACGACTCGTTGTTGCCGAACTTGATCGATGCGGAGCCGTCGTCGCCCACGGCGGCGGAGGGGAAGGCCGCGAACAGTGAGGCCTTGCAGCCCGGGATGACGACGAGGGAGAGGGCGGAGAGCAGTGCGAGTAGGAATGTTATTGAGTTTGATAGGGGGTCGACGCTATAGGTAGAAGAAGTGTGGGGGGTTTTTCTTTCTCATTGTTCGTTTTTCTGAATCTCGTTGGAGGAGGGAGGGAGGGAAGGAGGGAAGGAGGGAAGGAGGGAAGGAGGGAAGGAGGGCAGGTGAGAAGGCCGGTAGAGGCGGCAATGTGGGTATGCACGTCGATGGAGAAGGAGGGAGGAGGGACGATGGATGGATAATGGCGTTCATTTTTTTTTTCTTCTCTTTAGTTTTTCTTTTCTGTGAACATTTCCTTGGTGTGCCACCATCGTCAGCATCACTGACTCGTCATTCAAGAAACGTGGTTGGTTGGTTGGTCGGTCGGTCAATCAGTTGGTAGTAGTGTTTTTGCCCTTTCACGAGGGGGTGGGGGGATGGGGCTGGCCAGGGTAAGGAGGGCAAAGCGCGGAGAAGTAGTAGACTCGGCTCGCCTTTTTTTTTTTTCTTTTCCCTTTTTTTTCTCTTATCATGTCATTGATTTTTGGTTGTAGTTTAAATGGAAGACCCTTGTTCCGCTGAGGAGAACTGCCTTTTTTTTTTTTTTTTTGCGTCATTGCTTTCTCTCCCTCTCTCTTGTCCGCGCGCCGTTGTTTTGATTGCTTTGGGCGGTTGTTATTAGTACTGGTGATCGCTTGTTCTTTTTCTTTTCTTTTCTTTGGGACCGTTTGTTCTAGATAGATGGAATGATGCCAGTTGATATGAGAAGATTAAGACCGTCCGTCCGTCTTTGGATCCGCGCGCTGTGCTGTAAAGAAGACTTGGCTGGGTGGTGCGGTTGAAGCTTTGCACATACGCAACGTTCCCGTCCAGAAATCGAACCTTCAGGGAACTTGAGGGAACGGATGGTACTTGCGACAATGTTGACAATGGCTTGAGACTGTGTCGCTGATGGTCGCCGTCGCTACCGCTGCCGTTAATAATGCCCATCGTTATTCATCAGGGTCCAAGCTGGCCCGGCTCAGCTGTGGAGATAGTGACGGGAAGGTTTGATGATATTTTTTTGTTTCTGCTGATTCGTACGCTGGCGTTTTGCTTGTGGCGGTGCGCTAGAGAGAAGGAGTATGCTAGCGTTATTTTTCAACGCAGGCTTGTTCCAGCCGGAGGAAGCATGTCCTAAGAACTTACTCTGGGAGTAGTGTGGACCCTTTATGTAGCCTGCTACGGGAGTGCTTCGACTACGTCATAGCGGATCAAAATGCCGATTACCATGATGGACAATGAACATGAGCGGCGCTAGTGCGTTACAAAGAATGTAGATAGTGAGGCAGTATTATTAACTGAATGGTCTATAAACCATGAATTCCGGAGAGACCCTGGACAAGAAGTTAAAAACTTTGGCTAGGGATGGTGCGCAATCGGGGGGGTGGGACTATAAAATGGGTCGGGTAGAAAGAAGGTTTGTAGAGTAAGAGGCTACGTGACTTTTACAGATTATTAATAATGCTAAAAAGGGCACCATTAACAAGCGTACACAGGGGTAAAAACCATATAAATCACTACTAGATATATATATTACGTAATAAGCAGAGTATATCTTGTCTTTTTCTTAACTATTATTATCTAAGCCTTTCGTTCCTTAAACTATAGTATCGCGCTTTAAAATCGCGTTTTGTCCGAATAATGGGTGCTTAGCGGCCCATTTAGGGCTTCACATAGGCTCTATAGATGGGAGGCGGTGGAGCGGGTAAGCCTCCGTTCTCTTCGTCGGCTTTGACGTGTGGGTTCCTATTCATGGTCTCGGGTCAGGATAATCTAAAGAACAATCGACTTCATACTCTGTGTGGGACACTTTACCTCGCAGCCATCGGATTTAGAAAAATCCTGAGTTCCGTTGCAGGGGCTGTTACGATGTTGTTTCCGTGTCCTCTCATGGTCCGATCAAGGATGAGGATGAGCATGATGAGCCCTGCAACTATACCGCTGACGCCAAGCAAAACAAGTACGACTGTAGTCAACGCAAAAACCATGTCGCGGGAGATCTGGGAGCCCGTTTCGACAAGTAGGTGGAGGGCCTTTTCGGCGGAGGGCTGAGTGGTGCAAGTGTGTTGCTGGAGGAGTTGTTGAGGTTAAGGTGTAGGAGAGTGCGCTGTGTAAATATGCTGAGGTTTGACCACAGGGTCACACACGAGCCATGGGCAGAGACTACCTGTGTGAACCAAAAGTGGCATCGCGGTTTCTCGCTCCATGGGCCTTGTCTGTTTCCACCCTTTGGTACCGTGTCGACAAGTGCGGTATGTGAGTTTTGCGTTTAATAGACCCACTACTTCTGGATTGCGGAGGCAGACACGTGCTTTTTTCTTTATTTTCGATTCGACTAAAGCTGAGCCATGGCCTGATTGGGTGATGATGCTGATCGTTAGCGCCGGAGAACTTGGTCTCGTTGCACTAATAAACTTTCGTTGCTAGGCAGCGCCATAGGAGTAGACGCAAGGCTCGCGGACCAAGCCAAGTGCAGGTCTCGGGCCTCAGTCAAATAGGCAGTGCGAACTATCATGCCGTTTCCCAACAAGTGAAGGTCACTGTGAAGGATATCGGTTGATGACCCACGCGTTGGACAAAATAAGTCCGCAGATCGAGTGTGGAAGTGAAGTGTGGAGAATAAGACCGATCAGCTTACATATGGACAACCATACCTATCTTTGGCGTTGAGAAAAGTCATGTCATTCGCGCATCATATACAAGCAGGAAGGGATGACAGGGGACTTCGTGACTCCTCGACCTGGACTGGTCCAAGTCCTCAGCCTCATACCCTACGGCTCCATAAAACTGATAGAGTGAGTCACTGTCCATGATTATCAATTCTATGTTAGCTGTCACAACCTGTACGATCTCCTTGGGCTCCATGGAACGAAATCAAAGAAGGCGTGGTTGTGAGAGTGGATAGGAAGATGCGGGACAAAGCAGTCATCAGCAGGGACTCAGTGATGGCGGAGTTTGAAGCTCAGCCATCCTGAGCAGACAGCAGCGAAAGCCACTGCATAAGAGAGCCAGAGAATTAATGCCAGGGAGCCCCTTCATTTTAACAAGCATTCCCACTCGATCCACAAGTAGGCCAGCGGTGCAGCCAATCAGTCTTCTCCCAATTCACCATGGTCACCACCACCTCCGCCATCGGCGCCTCCGCTTCCCCATCAGCCGCCGAATCCGCCAAAAAACCATGCGCATCTCGGTCACGGCAATCGCCTTCTCGCATCACACGATCATCGACCTTCCATCAGCATCCAGCCGCGTCAATCGCACGTTGATTGAGGCCCGAGCCGATGCATGTGCTAGGCAGACCAAGAGGGCACCGGGGGGGACCCGCATGCACCACACGCGCCGACCAACCACACGCCTCCCGAAATAATCATGCCGCCCAACACCCGTCCGCAACCCACGCGGCCCGCGGCCCGTGGCGGTCATAGCGGCAACAATGCAGCTGCCGGTAACCACATGGGATCTTTCTTGCGGAAAAAATTAAAAAAAGTGACCTCACGTATCAGCAAGGACGAGCAAATTTTTTTCTCCCCTCCTTCGCTTTCGTCTTCCTATGCTCTTTCAAGCTTCTTCGCCGAAACTTCACTTCCGACCCAGCAGCCGCCGTCGTCCGTGTCGACCTCGAAGAAGGCAGCATGGGTAACCTTTAGCCGAGCTCTTCTTTCCCCCCTTCACGCATCCCTCTCTTTGCACGGTGGTGCCGCGGCGTTGGCATCGAGCAACCGCCCTTCACCACCACCATCCCATACCCCCCGCCACCAACACAAGCCACACGCTCCGAACATCCAATAAAACACCACCAAAAGCAAAGAAAAGACTCCCGCCCGACCAGCCACTAACTCAAATTCTCCGAACACGATCATTCTGGACCCGAGAAGGGGGGGATTTTTATTTAGTTTTGACTCGAAGTCCAATTAGACTAGCTGACGCGACCCCGTCGTCGGGCTCGGACATAAGCCCAAGCAAAAGCCCACGCGCGCGTCAGTAGTTCGGCCTCGGCCATCGAAGCAACACGTCCTCTCCCCCCTTCCCC